>NW_026974241.1:0-72312 GCF_037042905.1 Lytechinus pictus | reverse complement strand
GATTGATAAGTACAACTCGGTTTCTGTTCCTTGTTATCATTAAGTCATGCGATTCCGACTCAATGTTTTGATTGGGCGTTGGCACTGAAAAAATATTGCTACGTCATAATTTAATGCAGATAATTGGTGCCTCCCTTCGTTTAATATGAGAAGCCAAAAACAAAAAAAAAGAAGCGAAACAAGACAACATAACTTGTTGATATTCAGAGAAAGCTATTTGATTTATGTATCGCGGAATCTATGGCTTTACCGTCTTATCCGAGGGAATATGTCGTCTAAAATTCATTTGTGATAAAGGACAAGTCAAAATTAAAGACTGAAGTCCAGAGTATCCAGAATAGCTCAGAAGTAATCTTATCAAGCATCTTTTCCATCGTCTACTTTTTATTTTTATTCGTTCTAATCTAAACAATATGAAGTGTAATAGAATATTTTTTCGCCATCGCGATCGTGATCATCATTATTACATATCAATATCAGCACCGACATCCTAACCTCCATAATCATTACCATCGTCGCCATTGCCAAATTACCACTGTCAAACTCGTCACCGTCATCATTATCATCATCATCATATCATCATCATATCATATCATCATCATCATCATATCATTATCATCATCATCATCATCATCATCATATCATATCATATCATCATCATCATCATCATCATCATATCATTATCATCGTCATCATATCATATCATCATCATCATCATCATCATCATCATCATCATCATATCATATCATCATCATCATCATCATCATCATATCATTATCATCGTCATCATATCATATCATCATCATCATCATCATCATCACCATCATCATCACCATCATCATCATCAACATCATCATTATCATTGTCATTTACATAAAATGAAAGTGGCAGACTTTCAGCTGATGACAATATAAGCAGATGCTTGAGCCGTTGTCACACCTTTGAAAATACAAAATACATATATGTATAAAAGAAAATACTAAGAAGCAGGTAGGTAAAGAAAAAAGGTAATCCAAATCTAGAGGATCATTTTTCATTTTGTGAAATTATTTTGCATGGATATGAAAGAGAAACTCATCAGCTTTCTTTTGCAATAGGATAGTTGTGTTTGTGACACTCCTTGATGTTGCCCAAAGAATATTGCAATATGACACATAAGGTAGAATAAGAGTATTGTACAAAATGTATAGTATTTTACCAGGTACAAGGTAGACTTTATATAGTATACCTATATTTCGAAAAATTGGTTTACTGATGTGTTTCAAGTGATCGTTCCAATTAAGTTGATCACTAATGTAGACCCCAAGGAAACTAGTAGACGTCTTTCTTTCCAACAAAGCATTGTCAAGTTTCAATCTTAAATCATGGTCAGCACCTGAATTCCTAACTTTAAAATGTATATAATTTGTTTTCTTAACATTCAGTGATAACATATTACTTCGAAACCAATTAGATAGTTTCGAAAGTTCGACATTAATGGTGTTTTCTAAGATATCAATATCACGGTGTGATAGAAAAACACTTGTGTCATCTGCAAACAACCTGTTATTTAATGTTTTTGACACCAAAAAAATATCATTGATATAAATCAGAAATAACAAAGGACCCAATATAGAACCTTCCGGTACACCGCACCTTAAAACTGATATACCAGAATAAGAAAAATCTAGCATGTCTATTGTCTTCTATTTGAAAGATAACTAGTAAACCAGTTTAGGGAAATGCCCCTTACTCCATAATGATGAAGCTTATGAAACAGTATTGAATGGTCAAGGGTGTCAAATGCCTTGCTCAGGTCGAAGAATACACCAATAACGTGCTAACGATTTGCCAGAGAACTGGACACATTTTATAGTAACAAAATTTCAACAACGCAAGGTCCGTTGAGTGATACCTGTGAAATCCAACTGGTTGGGATTGAAAGGTGATTTTTGTCGAGAAAGGGGATTAATTTGTTATAAACATTTTTTTTTGGAAAAACTAGACAAAATTGAAATTGGTCTATAGTTACGTATGGTGGTGGTGCTATCCCATTTTATGAACAGGAATAACCTTGGCTAGTTTGAGAAAAGAAGGGAACACACAAGTTGAAATGGACAGATTATTATGTAGTAAAGGAGTTAGGATTGAGCCAATTATTTGCTTTAGCAATGCTGAACTTATTTCATCATGCCCAAATGACCTACTGTTTTTGAGAGACTTAACAATGTTTAATATCTTAAGATGATCAGCTGATTTTAGGAAAATAGATTATTCGAACCTCTCGTGTAAATATTCCTTGTAATTAATTTCTACGGGAATTATTTTCTTTGCAAGACATTTCTTCTTTTGATAGATTGTAGTATACATACCTTTTGTAATCCATGGACGTTTACCTGAACTTATATTATTTATCTTAACAAGTGGAATAATCATGAAAATCGTCACCGCCATCATTTTTATCATAATCACCACCATCATATTCTCCGTCATCAGTCTCATTGAAATCACAAACTTTAAAAACAAATCGATTGACAAAATCATCATGAAATAAATGCCAACACACTTCTGCGTTCACCATCAACAAGATCTTCTTAATCTTCGTCATGCAATACAAAACTACAAAATCATCCTGAATGAATAAACAAAACACACGTCTACCCTCATTACAAGTCGGGAATACAGAAACTCAAAAGTAAAATAGCACAAAATATGATAATTTAGAAACCACATTAAATCATTGACTTCGTTATTCATAATCATTAATGACAGTCCCTATTATTTTCAGTGGTCATTTTCGATTCGTCAGAATTCAGAAAAAAAAATCATGACTTACAAGATAAGATCCATGAAGGCGTAGGCTGTATTAACCTCTTCCTCTTCGCCATCGGGGTCTTTCTCTGCTCCGCCTCGATTACCAGGCTGAATGGAGACCACGAGAACGATTCCGAGGATGACTGCGATGAAGGTAGTCAACATGTAGTAACACACCGCCCTGAGCCCCAGCTTACCCGACATCGCCGAGTCGAGCGACGCCAGACTGTTGATGAGACTGGACACGATGAGGGGAACGATCATCATCTTCAGCATGTTCATGAAGAGTGTTCCAGGAAAGGTTAGGTAGTTGATCTGATCCTGGGTGAAGTCAAAGAAGAGCCCGAGCACGTACCCGAGCACGAAGCCCATGATAACGGAGAAGATCAAGAGGAAGAGGAGGATGTTCTCCGCGTTTAGCCATGACGGACATCGTCGCTTACCGCTATTGCTCTCCTCGTCGCTATCACGAAACTCCGTCATCTCACCGTTCTCCAAGGCGACGGCGTCGTCGGCGTCGTGGATAACATCCCCATTCATCGTCGTTTGGTATATATTTCCGATATCTTGCGCGACCTGTTTCAGAGTGGATGTTACGTTGTCAAAGCCTTTTGATTTTCTGATGCCCACCTCATCCATAGCATCGCTGATAAAATATTGACCCTATAATGGGAGAATTTTACCAAACCAGCAATCTGCTCGCATCTCACGGGTGTTTGCAAATGCTGATACGACAGGCGCAAAGGTTGTGTTTGCTTATCCTAATTGCATCATATAATACTGAACCGTACAATACAGAAAATTTTCCATAGGAGATTGAAGAAAACGATTAGAGAAATCTGAGTGCAACAGTGACACCTCGCTCCACCTTTTTACCCGGGCCGGCCGTCAGGTGTGCAAATCTTGCAACGGTACAAAGTTTGCTGCAAAGTGCGCCAAACATGTATAGATCTTAATAACAAGAGGAAAGGTTTACGGGAAAAGGAAGCCTATATCTCTGGTGTATATCTCTATATGTCTCCATGATATTTGCCTCGATCATAATACTATATACTGTGTTACCTAGGCCTAATACTGGATGTTTTAAGCAATCTTTATTATATGAAGACATCGATCCCCTTTCCAAATGAATTTCAAAATACTACACGACCCAAACCCTTCACGCGGTCTTACAGAAATAGATATTTCATAAGTGGACAGCAGATTGATATTTCATAGCTATTTTAATTTGTAATTGCAGTTTATTTTGTATCATGGTGCAGAGCTCTATTATCTCCCCCCTCTCTCTCTCTTTTACACACACACACTCACACCCCACCCTCGATCACCCACACACTACACTACCTCTACCGCTTCTTTCCTTTCCCCCTCTCTCTTATTATTCTTCTGCCTTTCCTTCTGAATTCCGCATCTTTTCCCCACCCCCTTGCTCTTCTAATTTCCATGCAACTTCTGTCATAGATTGCGTATGTACATTCATTTCATATTATTATAGTATTCATCATTTTTATGTCCCTGAATAGGACCATGATCATGATGACGCAAATTTGCGGCTGCTGCTGATCATGGTTTATCCTGTATAAATGTGTTCAAATAAACATACATATAAATAAATAAGTAAGTAAATAAATAAACAATAAATAAATAAACATAAATAAACTATATAGATTGCATGTGGTTTTTGTAAAGAGTCATGCTTCTAGATTTTCTGGTCAATTCGTTTTCTCCATGATGTTATTCAGAAGGCAGGCTAAGCTAAATAGGAATACGATGCATTCACTAACGATCCCGATTCTACACCGACCCACCCTGAGATCAAGTTCCTTGAATAAATCAAGTGAAATTAAACAAACCAAACAACAACAAATCTATCAATATCACCTGACAAATAAATGCATGGACTTTTCAAATTTTACCATGTTTTTTTTCCTATGAAACAATAATCTGTGCCCTGTTACATATACAATAAACAATTCAATTGCATGAAAAATTATGTTATAACGATATAATCAATTGTAAAAATTAGCATGATTATTAGGGAAGCTCCTTTTGTTAGATTTCACATACCCTAGATATACGATAGCCTTATATGCAAATATGTCGAATGATGATTTCACACAACGATGACTAGCAAAATATTCATTTTAAGGCGACCGCACACCTTACGATTGGTCTGCGACCCGATTTCAGAATAAAATGTAGTAGAATTTGATGCTAACATTGAGACTTGGAATAACTTACTGTGCAATGTTCTAAATCATCGTATGAATACCTACATGTATGTTGAAATATGTGACTATGCTATCATCCTTCTTAGAATAAAAGCGAATTTAATATCTAGTCGTAATGACGTCATATATAGCAGTCGTACGATTGGCTACGATTTGAAACTAATTTGGCCTTTACTCCAAAATAAAGGCTTGCAGTCTTTCAAAATAGTTATATTAGTATTCTTTCAATTAATTTAAACCTCAAATAAAATGATATGTTCCATTCTCATTTTCAGAAAATGAGCAAAATGCGATTTGTTCCAAAATCGGATCGCGAACAGTCGTTAGGTGTGCGGTGGCCTTTTCCCATACATGTGCATTACTCTGACCTGTATCAGTATAAACGTATCGTATTTGTTTGACATATGAAGACAACAACGATATTATAATTATATTCTTATGAGTATTTTTTATTTGTGGTTTTGTTACATCATCATAGCTTTCATCACGTCCCTTGGAACGATTTTTTTTTACTGGGGGTGTTGATGTATATTAAAAATAAAGTCACAATAAAATGGAAGTCAATTTGGTCCCGAGAAATTTGAAGAAAAAAGAAGAAAAAAAAAAGGTTTCACTACAAAATGAAAGTAATTTTAGTTACATTTCTCCATTTATCTTACCTTACAAAATTCCAGGGGTGCTGCCTATGGAGAATAATACACGCAGCACCCCAGCACCCCCGCTTCCAAGGGCCATGGCTTTCAGCCTTGATTACTGTTTTGGGAAACACTGGATCATAGACTGATTTATAACAGCTTTGTAGGTTTTTATCCTATTTCGATGAAACTGTTTATCATTATTACATTAGCTTGTTCAAATCACAATGATCTCAGATTAGAGCAATCTTTAAAAGCAAATACGAACGAGCAGCCTCTAGTACCATCTCTCGTCCTAAACTACTCAAATCTGGCCCGTTTCCTCACCCATAATACATCATTCTGAGCAATGTAGTCTTGTAATATAGACCCATTTGAATGATGAAACACAAATTCACTACCCGAATATATTACATACCACAACAATTATGTTACCAAATAGCAAAAGAAGTCCTTTCCTCTCCAAAATTTTTATTTTGTCTTCACTAATACAATTATAGGCTAGTTTATTTTCAATATTTTATCAAAAAGGGTATATTTTGAGACTAGCTGTTTACAGTTTAAGTTTTGTCCGGTCTTGGCTCGGTTTTCTTGAACTCCGGAATCGTTGAATTAAAATAGGTAATAAGCGTTCCTTTGTGATATCGTAATTTTCTTATATAGGTTTGATGAACACTTACAGTGCGAAAGACCTTTCGCATTTCAGTTTGTAAATGAAAAAAAAATAAATAAACACGCCTATTTAATGCAAATTTAAATAACCTTCCTGCATGAGCGTTTGCATCTATATTCGTGCATAATCTAATAATTTAGGAATATTGTTCATGAGCCATTGTCAACTTAAAGGGGAATCCAGCCTTGGCCATAAAATGTTGTGTTGGGAAGGAAATAAATAAATAAAACAGAATGGTGAAAGTTTGAAAGAAATCGGACAAGCAATAAGAAAGTTATAGCTGCATTAAAATTGAGATCACTAATACTATGTAGATTTCAAATTGGCAACTGGGTCAGTAAATTATGACAAGGGGCAAGGACAACTTTACTTTATTATCAGGGATTTGTGGTTTTCTCCTAAGTACCCATTCCCCTGGGGCAGTAATCTAATTATAACCAAGGTAGTATATTGTTTCATGTCTTCATGAAATAACAATATAATTTGAAATAAAACTTTTTGGGAAAAATAAAATTTTAGCCATAGTATGTATTGGAGTACATGGAAGAGTAGTCCTTGCCATACATCACTATGACATCCCATATGCGGCCAATTTGAAGTCTCCATGGGTATAGTGATTACCAATATTTACAACTTTTAAAAATTCATAACTTTCTTGTCGTTTGTCCAATATTGTTCAAACTTTCACCTATCAACTCGTCTGATTTTTCTTTTCCTTATAAAAACAAATTTTTATTTGGGTTGGATTCCCCTTTAATGCTCTTTCGTCTACTTTTATGTATATCTAGGAGTTATTTTTCGCTAGTCTCAACCATTTTTTGTATTCCCGTAAAGATTGTTGAATGTCAATGAAGAAACTATCTCCAGTTCATGCTGTTTGAATTATGTATATCTATTTGAATTGAGCACAATTTGGAGGGGGAATGAAATATTGGCCATTCGTTTGATTGCATACTAAATTTCGTTTTGCAGGCGGGGGAAAAGACTCCTATTTTTTGTGTGTAAATGCATATATTGACACGATGAAAAGTTTGAAATATCGCTTATTTGTGCAGCATTCGTGATACTGGTGAACTTCGTCCTACATTTAAATGTGTTTAAACTTCAAAGAGAAAAGATGAAATGTCAATTTTGGTCATGCTGAACATCGGTTTGTTTATTCAGTAGTGTTGTGTTATATTTTCCCTTTCAAATTATTGTATTTCGCCGTACTCTTCTTCTTCTTCTTCTGGAAACAGTACAGGCCACCGTCTGGTGTACTGTCGTACTGATGAAGTGCAATGTTGATCTATTTTCCAGTTAAATATTGATTTTATGTAACGATTCGACCAGGATCTTTTCATTTCATAGAGATGTTCTTGTGATGGCAACCAATATTCTGCTGGGAGTCAGCAATTCTACCTCATTAGGAGATTAACAACAACATCAACAACATCACCCAAATTAACAACCACAACCACGCCAATAATAACAAAACAAAAACATTTCTTTTTATACAGACATTTAAAATTATCCATACTTAATAATGAAAATAATCGTTCCATTTATAATAACGCTTAATACTTTCTAAGCTCATTATACAGTAGAGTAATTATAATAACATAATTAATATTCAGTATGAACCCTCTTAAACTTTAAAACATAATCCTGCACAAAGGCTTACAAATCAATAGAGAGGGTAATATCATAGGATAGCAATCATGATAATTAATTACATTAATTGGATAGAAAAAAAACGTATAAACATATTACAAAGGTTTTAATATGTACAAAGCTTACAAGAACTATGATTTTTGACGTCACATTCCCGAGATGACCTTAGTAATTTTTTATTCAATGATCATTCAAAATCTGTTTACAAGTCTTGTGCACAGGAGTATTGCCAAGAGAAGAGAGAACCAGGAAATTACAGATTGAAATGACAAAACCCCCTCCAACCCCCCCCCCCGAAAAAAGGGGCAGTCCCAAGATATTTTGATTAAGGGGCAATACGGTCAATTTTATCATACAAAGTGGTATTGAAATATCTAAACCTATATTTTGCCTTTCCTTTTCAATCTCTATCGCTCCCTTTCCTATGATTTTTAGATCATAGGGGCATTTACCTCTCCCCTTGCGGGTCCGGGTCCGCCCCTGCCAAAAATATACTCCTTTATGTGTTTTAGGTTTTACCAATGAGGAAGTGCACGAATTTTTCAGATGTCTTGGTTGCCAAGCATATAGCAGACTTGTAAATAGTTCGATTACATACGTAACAAAATCTAAATGAAAATGAGGGCGACATTTAGATATTATTTTGACACCTTATTGATCTCGGTGTCAAATTTTTTTGGTAAGAATTCTTAATCTGGTAATAACAGAAATAAGAGTTCACAATATTGCAGCAGCATCATGTTAAAATTGTGGGATATTTCAAAGTGTAAATTAACCTCAGATTACTTTTTTTTTTTTGGGGGGGGGGGATTTTTCACCAGAGTAGCATTTTGAGTTGTGCTATTAAAGGGATGGTCCGGGCTGAAAATATTTATATCTTAATACATAGAGTAGAATTCACTGAGCAAAATGCCAAAAAATTTCATCAAAATCGGATAACAAATAATAAAGTTATTGAAGTTTAAAGTTTAGCAATATATTGTGAAAACAGTCGTCATGAATATTCATTAGGTGGGCTGATGATGTCACATCTCCACTTTCTGTTTTCTTATGTTATTACATAAAATCATATTTTTTCATTAATTCATACTTGTGTGAATAATATATCTCCCTTATAATGAAATAAGTTGCAGCAATAAATATCTAATGCACTAAATCAGTTGTCAATCCAATTTTTCTAGTTCTTGGAGGAAAAAAATTGAATAAACCTAATTTCATATAATAAAATACAAAATAATAAGTGGAGATGTGACATCATCAACCCACGTAATGAATATTCATGACGACTGTTTTCACAAAATATTGCTAAACTTTAAAATTCAATAACTTTGTTATTTGTTATCCGATTTCGATGAAATTTTCAGCATTTTGCTCAGTGAATTCTACTCTATTTATTAAGCTATGAATACTTTCAGCCTGGACCATCCCTTTTAGGCTGAAAAACAACCCTACATAGAGATTTGGAGTAAATTGCGAAATATGTATATAGCAAGCTGCGATAAAACTATACGAAAGTACTAAAATATACAAATATACTCATCGTTATAGTATAATATATATATACAATATGAAACAAAAATGAAAGACATAAACGATAAAAAGGATGTAGGTGACCATGGTTCACAAAAGAAGATTCAATTTTTTTAGTAATTAACCTGTTGAAAAGCATGAAAAGTTAAAGCATTACAGGCGATAAAGTAATTCAGTATTTAAATGAAATAAAGTTCTGGATTTTATCATGTGCGTAATGCTCTCTTTGGAAAAATGCACTCATGTTTGGAAGAGAAAGAGAGAGGGAGAAAGAGAGGGGAGAGAGGGGTGGTCACTGGGTAACAGAAAAATAATGCATAAAATGCTTGATATCAATTTGTAGGTAATATCAAATTACATTATGCGATTATAATAAAACAAAGCACAGCAAAACTTTATACGATTAACCGTGAAAAAATAAAGAAATACAATATGCTTCAAAAAATTATAATACAGGAAAATTCTGAGTAAACATTTTTAGATTCGATATTGCGTAGACTACATTTGCTTCTCGAAGATTTAGACATTACTTTGAAATTTATGTCTAAATTATGAAAACAGTAACATTTTGTGCGGTTCTCGTGTTTTCAAAGGCCTCGTATTCTAATTTCCTATTGAGCAACTGAAAGTGGTCATTACGTAACAACAAAAATTTGAGCTCCATTCGTTACCTGTCGAAAGATGAGAAGTGATATTGCCTTAGAAGTTAAAATCAAATAGTAGAATGCTTTTGCTTTCGTATGAGAGCCAAGGGCGGAAATCTCTCCCCAAAGGTAGAGGGACCAAGGGCTGGAAAAAAAAGGTTAATACCCCAATGTAAGGTCATTTCGACCAAAATAAATTTGACAAGCAAAAAAAATGCATGTTTTATTTCGATTTTGAATGATGTAATTCTTTCCATCATAAAAGACTAAAAATAGTAGGGGGACATTTGATATTGTGTCCCCCTGCTATTTGGGGTAGGGGGGACGCGTCCCCCTGTCCCCCTAGGATTTCCGCCCACTAGAGCATTCTGAAATGCATTGCGTTTTCAAAGAAGGCCTACGAAACTAGAATGTAGAATGTAGAAAGTAGAATGGTTTGCACCAATTGGTCTTTGAACTCGAAATCGATGTCGGCGGGATGTCGGTTTACAAGCGTGTGTCGTCTCCGGAGATGTTACCATCCAGCATATCAATGGGGGTTTTCTTCTCGTTGTGGTAACCGTTCGTCAATGCTTTCTCCATATTCTCTTGGTCGATGCGGTCAAAGTCAGGTTTGGTGTACTTGTAAATTATGCCGCAACCGAACGAGTCGCCCTCTACGTTGACTGTGGTACGGACACGGTCCCTGTGGAAAAGAGGCCGAATAAGGACATGGTAACTTAACTTTCCCAATATTTTATTTCAAATCAATTACATTCATACATAAGGAGACAAGGGACTTTAAAACGAACCAAGGGATCGAATAACTGAAGTAGAGGGAGCGGTATCCCAATTAAAGTGGTTATTGGTAAATTGAGCAGGCACATTTTTTTTTATACAGAATCTGTTTGATAATTTGATTTGAACTCATATTTTGGTTGTTAAGGATCCATATCAGCATCACAATAAAAACGAACAAGTGTATAAGTTATTTAAAATGTTTCTGTTAAACAATAATGTAAAATAAAACACTCTTACAAATATCTGATTCATCTGAATTCTGAAAGCAAAAGACACCATCCAAAGTTTAAGATTTTTGTTTTGATTATTTCTACCTAATGCACACAAAGGAGAATATAAATCGAAATGACGTCACTTACAGAAACCAATCAATGACGAGGATAAGAGTGATGTCATCGGCTGGTAGACCCACTGCGTTGAGGACGATTACTAAGGTTACGAGACCGGCTTGTGGCACGCCTGCTGCCCCGACACTAGCAAGGGTAGCTGTGATACTGTGGGAGAAAGAACAAATTATTCCAAGAATATAAACCCTTGTCTGTGACGCAATAATCTCATAGCGCCCTCCCTCAGAGGATATAGGAATACGCGTAAACGGAGTTCGCCAGCTGCAGATCCCAAACGCGTTCAACACTGTAAAAACATATTGGGTAAAATTTTAACCAGAACGAGGGTAATTATGTGTCCAACCAATTTTGGGCAGTATTTCACCCAATGTGGGAAGCATATTGTGCAGTAAGGTTAAAAAATAAGCAGTAATAACGTTAGAATGGGCCGAATCTTCATCACACTTGATATATAAAAATGCCCAAAAGAAATGCGCAATGTTGGTTGGACACATAATTACCCTCACGGAGCATTTTCCCCAAATATTGTTTTAGAGTGAAGACAATTCCAAGATGTGTATGTCGTTGATCTCTTATTGTCCACGTACACTCAATGAGCAGTGATGAGTAAATCGATTCGCGTGCTGATAATATACCCAATACACTTTTTTTCAAATTGAACAAATTGATTGATTGATTGATTCTTTATTTCCATGCAAAAATAAATCGTACAACAGAAAAATATATTGACAATATCTCATGGTAAAATAACAATAAACAATCATTGCATGGGAGGGAACAGTCATAAGCACAAAGGCTTGAAAAGGACGCCCCTCAAATCTATCAATCATTCTTACAACATTGGATTGTCCTTTCTTTTTTTACAGGATCATTTAATTTCAAAGAATATTCAGCACTTTTGATTCATAGATCAGTTGGTAATGCATGCACTTTCACAGCGATCCCTACAAGCTTATAGTTACTCTGTATAATTCATCCATATTCACCAACGATAATCGTTTGCTGATCGGAACAAAAATGCTTAAACCAAATGGATTGTGTTTGATCCCACAATTTTGCATTCAATTCGAAAATACGCTTACAGTAACATTAATACCGTTATATTTTACAAGATACATATCGACTTCAGAGCCCTTCAAACTCTCAAGGAAAATGTATAAAGATTTTGTCAGAAAATCTGAACATTTGTTTGCAGTGAAGTTATTTGTCGTTGTTTCACGCTTTATGTATTTCGGATGTATGTTTTTTTATTTATTGTTTTTGTTTAAATAAAGTTGAAAGAACATGAACGTAAAGCATAAAAAAGCGGAATTAAATGGAGGGTTGATTCAATCGATTTATTGCACAGATCTTTTTTCTGTGATTAATCGTATAAATCTCACGTACGATCGATCATTATGCTTTATGTTACCGAGCTCATCGCACATAGGTTTCAAAATTGACCAATGAGAACATTCCCTTCCGTACCTGATGACGATGACGTCGACGGCGTCGAGGCTGTAGTCGTTGACCTGGGCAATGAAGATGGCTGCCACGGCTTCGTAGAGGGCTGTTCCGTCCATGTTAATGGTTGCACCAATGGGAAGTACGAAACGAGTGACTCTTTTATCAATCTTATTATTGTTCTCAAGACTTGTGATGGTTACGGGTAGAGTGGCCGAGCTATACGGGAGAAAAGAGACAAAGAAATAAAGGGATATATACACATATACATATACTATTTTTATAGTAATCACCCCCTACGATTTTCAATAAGGGAAGCGAGAAAGATGGAAAATTACATTAATTGTTCGGTTTCTGTAACTTATATAGCCTCCTTTGTTATTTGACTGACATTATTACTTAAGTCAATTATTTCCTGATATTTCTTCAGATTTTTTTTTTACATCTGGACTTTAAAAAGCAGTATATCAGTATATTTGCATTCATAACAACATCGGCCATTGTGGTGTTGAGCAAAATGATGACATCTTAAATCTTGCTTTGTAATTCAAAATGGAGGTGTGGTTACCTGTATTCAGGGGCGGATCCAGCTTTTTATAAAGGGGGGGGTTGGGGTGGTATGCGAGGGAGCGTAGCGACCGAGTCCAAGCGAGCAGAGCGAGCGAGGGGGGAGGGTGTGGGAGGGGGGTGTCCCCCCTCCCACAGTAGGGAAAATTTTTGAAAATCTGTGTGTGAAAATGGCGTTTTCTTGCATAAAATAGAATAAAATAAAATTACAAGTTTTAAAAAAAAGATAAGATTAAAAAAAATGGTCCCCGGATTTTTTTTTTGGGGGGGGTTGCAACCCACCAACCCCCCCTCTAGATCCGCTTCTGGTATTTGTATTAATAATTTCACGTTCACTTAACCGAGTAACATAACAAAGTCAAATATATCCCAAAGTAGGTCAATCGTAAATTGATAACAAAGTAGAAGAAAAGAAAAATTCGCACGTAGCTATAATACTTTGTCAAAAGTAAGTAAAAAAAGAAAAGAAAAGCTGTATGCTTGTATGAAAGGCAATCCTTTGAGACTTGTTTCAACTTAGTACATGTTGAAACAAACAGGTGACACGACATTTGCTCCAGCGACAATTGCTCCGGGCTTTATTTCGTCTAAGATATAGAGTTGGGTTTAGTGTTGCAGTAGGGGTTTATGTTAGGTTTAGGGTTAGGTTTAGGATAGGGTATAGTGTTAAATCCAGTGTTGAAGTTGGTCTTTCGATTAGTGTGTGGAGGAGCAAATGTCATGGAACCGTTGAAACAAGCTGGTATGCAAAATGATGAAGAGAACAGAAGACAATAAAAAATGCTACATAAAATATTAAACATTATAACCAATGAAGGACAAAAAGTAAGACAATCATAATACCAAATAGTGAAGAATAGAGGACAAAGAAAGAAGAGAGTGAGAAAGAGATATAGGCGAATTGGTGCAGGTAGAAGTGTAAGTAGCAATTAAGTTTTCGCAATTGCAAGAGGGGCGAATTCTACAACATGTTTAAGTCTATTGAAAATGGCTGTCATATCACAATGGACAGCTGAAAGGTCTTTGTCGAAAATTGGTGGACCGAGACAGCAGATCGTCTTGAGATTCGGAGCTGACGAAAAATTGCAAATGTGTCGTTTGTCAAGAGTCCAGGACGACACTGCTGTTTTGATTCACCAATTTTCGACAAAGGTTATGCCATGAAGGGCTTTGGACAATAGATTCCCAGCGTTCTAGAAAACGTCTGCGTAGTGTTGCGAAATCTCCCTAATAAAGAGAGGGGCAGGGATTTTCCTAAGTGTCACGATCATACAACCAGATAATATTAACCAGCAAACAAAGATTCCATTTTGACAGTAAAATCAAAATTAATACAGCCTTGTAGTACTGTATGTAAATACATTATTGTTTAACCCTTTCCTTGCTTCCCCGTGCTTAGTGAGGTATTTCAGAATCCAGTGGGCTCGGAGATGCTATATAAATAAATAGTTCGTTTATTAGGAATGAACCTTGGATATCGTATAAAAATGTACTGGATCTGTTTTTACTGCAATTGTGTAAATAAAGGAAGGTGAAAAACCGCAATGTATTCCGAGCATTCACGGTTTGTCGACTTTATAAGGTTGCGTTTTGACGGAATAATCATCGTTTGGGACGACAGCTCTCTGACAACAAAAAAAGTTTGTTTTTGATAATTAGATGACCATGATGACACAAAATAGAATATAACCCCAGATATTGCACCTGTCAATCTACTTTGACCTATATATTTGTTACGACTTATTTATGTTCTCTCTTTCAAAGGCGTGGATTTCCAACAAGTAAATATTGACCCTATCAACCAACCAGTTCCTACCGTGATCAGCCACCTAAAAGTCATCACGCCACCATACTTTGAGAATTAATAAAAGCAGCAGGTCAATAGAATAGAATAGAATAGAATAGACTTATATATTTACGCCCAGTTTACCGATTTCATTCACTCATTTTCAAATAGTAAATTTCATATTAATAAACTCCGGTCTTATAAACGTTTTCGACAGACTAAATTTAATTAGCACATTTGAAGAGCCAGCAACGTCAAAACTTCATTAGCAAACTTAAAAAAAAATTTACTGTGTGTTTAACAAAGACATTCTGTTTTGTGAAGTCTTTTGCTTCCAAAATGTGCAGGGACAGACGTCATCACTTGAAATGAATAACCAGCTCCATAACACTCGGAATTACACATTTTATACTATAGATGGCTATTTGGCACAATCTTCTTACTTAGTTTAGCAATGACATGCTTTTTATCAGGGCTCTGAAATCAATTTTAGAGTCTTTCTCAGACCGGATTCGATTTTACTAAATATCGAACCTGAGGACATTCGAAACAAAGTCACACATACACTTCCGAACTCCCCCTCCTCCGTTTATGTCGAAACTGTATATAATGGGCATATTTTCTATTGGTTTGTATAGTTGCGTTTTTCTCACAGAAAAAAAAAACCACCCATGATTTTGTCCGAATAATCTCATGAAAATCATGAATAAGGAATGCGGTAGGGTTCCGGTATGCTCAGAAGAATTATTTGATATGGTTGGTCCATGTTGTTGAATTGTTCACAGACCTACTAACCCTGTTACACATAACACAGTGTCACACAGTGTGTTCACATAGTGGACAATGTGAAAATATTATTCACACAGTTAAATGGTCAAATTTAGCAGTGTAAAAGGAATTTCACACTGCGGCTACCTATATGGTGTGGATGCTCAGTGTGTTGGCATAGTAGAGTATGTGATTCACACAGTTGTTGAAAATTAAACAGTATGAAGATGATCTTACATTGTGTTCTACAATGTGAACACACTGTGGAAAAATGTGTTTCTTTCCATCAGTAGGGGGAAGCTCTGTGATACCTTGGCTTACAATCAATCGTTAAATTGCAATGGCCAATTGAGATCAATGTCACATGCGCATTTTGTTCAAAACATTAAACAGGAACCAATCAGAAGTGTTCTTTCATATCCTTCGCAAACTTTGTGTTAACATGGTTAGGAGCCCCGGTGTCAGAAAGGATCCCGTCGTAATTTTGTAAAGTTCGCATAGCGACGTAAGGAGGATTCGAGAACAGAGAAAATGTATTGCCCGTCACGACAAAGAGCAACAAAGAAGTCTTTGTCGAAAATTGGTGAATCAAAATAGCAGTTCAGGCCTTGATTCTTGGACAAACAATATATTTTTCGTCAGATCTGAAACTTACGACAAAACTACTGTTCAGAATGATCATTTTGGGGGGCAAAGACCCCGAGCTGTTCTATGTCATTTAACGAGTATTATCAATACATTTACTCAGTTCTGGAATCCTCCGTACGTCGTTGAGCGATGACTCGCTTGAGTGAAAACCCTGAGGACGATCTTACCTTGATGCGGTGGCAAAGGCCGTCACCATGGCTGGGGCCACACCCTTGAGGAAGGTGAAGGGGTTGGACCGGGTGAAGATGAGGTAGAGGAGCGGTAGAATAATAAACCCATGGATGAGAAGACCCAGGATGACAGTGGCGGAGTACATCCCGATTTGTTGGAAGACCAAGGCCCAATCATCCATACTGAGGATCTTACCAAGGACCAGGAAGAATACTCCAATGGGGGATAACCTAAAGAAAGAAGTTTAAGAGTAACTGCTATCAACATGATGAATCTTGACACCGACAAAAGAAAAAAAGAAGGATTTTTACAAAGTACTGTATATATTTTGTTACTTAAACCTTGTAGGAGATAATCTACAGAAAAATATATGAAAATACACCCACAGGAGATAACCAAAGAACGAAGTTTGAATGTATGATTATTCAACTATCGACAACTAAGACATTAACGTTTTTTAGCACTCACTTTGCAGACGCTTTCTGCAACGTTGAGAATCTATTGAAAATGCCCGTCAAATCGCAATGGACAGCTGAGAGGTTTTTGTCGAAAGTTGGTGAACCGAGACAGCACCTCTTCTTAAGATTTCGGACTAGACTAAAAAATGCAAAGATGTCGTTTTTTCAGAGTCCAGGACGACACTGATGTTTTGATTCACCGATTTTCGACAAAGGCTGTTTGTCATTGAAGGGCTTTTGACAATAGATTCTCTGCGTTATAGAAAACGTCTGCGAAGTGATTACTAAAATGCCAAGACGGACTTTAAAAAGTGTATATTTTTGCACCTTGAAGGAGATGCCTGTATACGATTAACGAATTAAAATTTTCATCTTTAGACAGTGAAAATAATGATCCTAGATATTGGCAAATGGATTAAAATTGACTTTAAGAAATATACATGTATAATTTCAGTACTATAAACTTAGCTCATTTGTTTTATCCTCTGAAATATCTTGGATCATCTTTTCCCATTAATATGATATGGTGATAACGTAAAGTCCTATGGCATGACGTAAACGAATTGTTGAGATGCCAACTGAATGAAAGAAAACAATGGTACATATAGAAACAAAATAGGTGTCTGCATAATTTTGCTGGATTCTATAGCTGGATCCGCCACTGTACATGACGATAGATCACAACTGTGATCACTTACCAGATGATATAGCCGACGATGACCATGACGCATTCCATGATGGACTCGACCACGGCCTTGAAGGGTACCCCCTTCTCACCAAGACGCCCGAGTACAGCACCAAACACGCAGGAGAACACGACCAGGCCCAGGATATTGGACTTGTACTCATAACCCCCACTCGAATACACGATGGTGATGGGACCCGTCATCGTTGTCGAGTTCATCATCCCCGTGGTATTCATCATGTCCGTGGTCATCGAGTCCGTCATCATGTCTGTGGTCTGTGTCATCATCGGCATCATCGTCGCTTCGACAACCTCTGTAATCTGCCGTGTCTTGTACTAAAAATAAACAAATTGGGGGATATATTGCTCAGGTCAGGAGAATAGGGGTTTCGGAGAGCTGTTACCCCTCCCCCTCAAAACATGAAATAAAATAGAATGAGATTTATAATAAAATTGTGTATTTGCCCTTGAAAAAAACCTCCCACCATCCTACAGCAGCCAATAACGCGCAATTTGGAGACTTAAAAGTTTGATTTGGAATTGAACGTAATTTGAAAAGGAGGTGATTCTGGACAAAACTGCAATTTAGCATATCAACCTGATTCCCTATGGCGTATAACACACGTACTACTACGCCAAGAAAAATCTTGAAAAACCTTCCCAGGGCCATGAGCTAAAAACAGCTAAAAGTAGATTCGGTTTAAAACACACATTTCCTGTCATAATCGTTTCTGAGCAAACCTGTTCGCCAAAATAATTCAATCGCGAGTTTCCCCGATATTTTAATCAGTTTGTCTTTTTCTTGCTAGAAATAATGTGGTAGGTTTTTACCGGGTTAATTAAAGACATGTCCGCTACTAATTAATTACTCATTATTTACTCAAAATTACTCATATTTAATTGTCTTGTAACACACGTTTCCTGTGGAGTATCGATAAAGTCTAACGTCTTTGTACAAATCATTTTGTTCTATTCATTCTTTTACATAGGGACATACTTTAATAGTTGATTCTAAATGTTGATACTTCATCATAATTCGATCGAACATGTCACAATTTCATCATCTCAAAATAGATTCAGGGTATTAAAACATATATATCTAAACTAAAATATAAAGCATTATTAGCGATATTAATCATAATTGTAGTTATTTCAAGAACTGCCAGCTGTTAGATAAGAACTGACAAAGTTAAAATTAGGAGGGAAGCAATACTATCATGAATACATTGTTAATTTTCTTAAAATCGAAGTATTATTTTCTTCCTTTAATGTACCCTTTTCCTATTTTTCTTTTCTCTTTTGTTTCAATTATCATCCAGTATTTTCTTTCGCTTTTATTTGCCCTTCTTATGTAATTTCTTTGTTCTATTTCCCTTTTCTTCTTGTACTTTTCGTTATTTTCATGTTGCATTTTCTTGATATTCTTTTTTTTATTTCCCTCTTCCTTCTTCTTTTTTCTTCCTTTACTTCACCTTTTCACTCTTATAACTTGTTGATTCTTGTTTACGTAGAGCACAAAAATTGGCATTGAGTAAAATGGGAGGAAGTTCTCCATAACTAAATTTTATCGCAAACATTACCCCTCCAAAAATATAAAATACAGGCCTATTGATGAAGGTTTGAGAAAATCCATCAAAGATTTTAAAAGTTAATAGAATTTCAATTTGTTTATCTGTGACGTCATCTGCAAACAGCTTCCAATGTATCGTGAATAAAAAACATCAATGAAATGTAATTTTCTTTTCAAAATTGAAAATAGGTTTTATTGTACCTTCAAGTGTATCAACAGAAACAAAATACCGCTCTTGAAAGTAAAAAAAAATAGTCGTCATGAACTACTAAAAATATGAAATCTATGTATTTTACAATACATAACATATTGGGCATCTGCTCGTATATGACGTCACAAATAAAAAAAACATGATCCTGATAATTTTGTTAATTTTTAATGGATTTTCCTCAAACCTTTTCCGGTATTTTTTTGTAGAAACTTTCGTCAGGATGAACTTCCCAATCAACAACCTAGCAGATAATCAATCAACTTATAATTGGATTAGCAAATACCCAGGACACATGTACTCTTATTTGCCCTTAACTTGCATGGACATAATACTATCTTGCTCCTTTTTGGATTACTATTTTATGGAATATGATCCATGCCATTAACTCGGATCAAATTCATATCCGATGTATTTCTTTGCCATTTATTGATTCAGATATTTTGGATTTACATGTCATATCGTAGTTACATGTATATATTCCAGCCGCTTAGACACGTCAAATTCAAAGTTATATTTGCGCTCATGGGCTTGTTGTGTCATTCATTCAAATAGACGGGTAGATAAAGATATATGAAAATTAATTCAAGCATTATTAATTATATCTATTGCAATATTGTTACGATTTTTTAATGGGTAACCCACTGGCGCACATATGGTGTGGGGGGGGGGGGGGTTGGGGGCCATGGCCCCTAAAAAGTTTCCCCCGTCTAAAAAAAATGAGAATAGATGGAAAGGGAAAAAGTGACATATTATATTGATTTCTGGATATTATGTCGAAATCTATCAAAAAATAATATTTTGGTTAACAAAATATTGCTCCCTCGCACTTTCATCATTCTAGAACTTTTGCTCCATCCACCATATATCCATATCTGCCCCCTCAAAATGTTTGGCTCATTACTGCACTGAGCACCCGCCCCCCCCCGAAATATTTGTTTTAAAAATGATAGGCAAAGTCAAGGGAAATCTGACCTACAAAGAAGAAAGAAAAATGGAAACTGATCAAATGACACTGAGTCAATATTTGCTACCTTGAGTTGACTTGTATCAAATTATTAGCGTTTTTAGTAGTGAGGTCTCGCCATAGACAAATTGATTCATAGAGGTTTATTATATTCATTTCTTTTTTTTATTCATAAAATCTCCACACAAAAAAGTAGTAATCATAAGCAAAGAAGTAAGCAGAAATGCGAGCGACCATTTTAAACAAGACAATTAAGCATACCAATTAATCACACTTTATCGAGAGTACGTGATAATTTTTTCCACTATATTATTGACCTAAAGAAATGTAGGTAAATATAATGCAGTTGAAAATAAAAATAACTGAACGAATAGAGAAATGAAGGGAATAAATTAACAGAATAAACAAAAGATTTAAATAAACAAAATTGCATAAAAACGCAATGAGTGAATGAAGAAATGAATGTGAATCAAACAATCAAACAATCAATTCAATCGATCGGTTGATTGATTGATTATTGACTTACAGTCCTGAATGTTGCCTCGATGATATTTGGCGGGAACATCATTCTGTTAATGGATAAAAAAGGTACAACAAAATCATTAATTTTTTTTCAAATGGAGAAACAGTGTGTAGATATTTTTTTTTCGAATTTTACCTCTTTTCTCTTTGTATTTAAAAGAACTATTCCTGGCCTAAAACTTATCAAAGTTGTTAAATTTGTTGCATATATTTTGGACATGTGACTACAGAGGTGCTCGGGACTGGATCACACTCTAATTTCATTTATTGGTGAAACAATGATCGAGCTACCTCGCCCAACACTGTAAAAACGCTGTTTAATATTTTAAGTACGTTGTTTAAGCCCATCACTGTAACAACTATTGTTTAAACTGTTTAAACAATTAAAGAAAAGTTGTTTAAAAAGTTAAAACTGTGATTTGTCACATCCTACTTAATTCACTAGTCAGTGACATATCGTGGGCGGCAACCTCTCTCTATGGAAGACACCTTTCCAGAAGGGGTATCTATTCTTCCCAACCATGCTCTTTTCATTGATAACATTACTGAAAACATGACAGGTGTTTACTCATGTTGGAGTGAGAATGAATATGGACAAACAAAATTTACAATCAACATGTTTGTATTAGAGGAAATATCAGGAAATAATATATAACCAAGTTTAAACCTTTTCAGCTATGTTAGCAAAAAATTGGAAAGACACACTACCATATTGGAATGACTATCCTGCATGCAGTATTGGCAATACTATCATTAGATCAAACAATGTAATCTTTTCAGTAATGTCAGCAGTTATGTCATTCATTTTTATTTAAAAGAACAATACATTTTGGCATAGTGTGTTTGATATCCAACGGGTTAGTTCTGCATACAGGCGTATATAAAATCCCCTGATAATATCCAGCAATTTCTTTAAGTTTCGGAAAATTTTACGTTAAACTTTTGGCGAGATTGGGTGAAATTCGGGTTGTAGATGGGCGCCATTTCCAGGAGGGGGTGGGGGAGTTGGAGGTCCTGATTACCGAAAGAAATCGGTACCGATTATTTACGTCCGATAACCATGAGTCATGCAAGGTATTAGTGCATGTTCCTCATTCACCTCAGTTATATTTTCTTTCGTCATACCCAGGGGCATGCAGATCCAGTTTTCATGTAGGCGGAACTTTTTTCATTCTGATTTTCCCCCGATAGGCCGCCAAAATCTGATTTTAGTTGTTTGTTTGTTTGTTTTTTAGGGGTTAATCCTGACTAAAAGACTGAAGCCTTAAGTACGCCTTAGCTTCATTCTTACAAACATGATAACGGTTATCCCTTGAAAAATATCATGCTATCACGAAGTGCGAGTTCCAACTTTTGGATATTTCATATATTTAGACCAGAAAATTGGGCAAATTTGGGCAGCTTTTGAAATCATGAACGATTCAACTATCCTTCTGAGCGCGAAGCGCGAGGTGAAATATTTAATATACCGGTCTGCAAACGGACCTGTTAACAAAAGCGGTGGAAGCGGAAGGAGGAGCGGGGGCACATCTCTAAAAATGAAAGAGAGAAAGAAAACATTTTCATAAAAATCGATGATTCTACTCCCACGCTTCCCATGGCTATGTCTTTTTCGGGAATTTTCACCCTTCATAATGCAATGTTGTAAGGAAAATTACGAATATACTTATAGGGGTGAAAAGACTGGAAATACAAAATATTGAAGGAAATAGATTTGAATCTGAAAATACGCGGAAATTTTCAAACTCACTCTAGAAGGGCCGTCTGCACCATCCCGAGTTTTCAAATTAGCGCGCTATTTCTGATCCGGCAAATTATCCCGATCTGAAAAATCTCGAGATAGTTGGCGGTGGAGACGCAATTATCGCGCTAGTTCGTAGGATTAATCTCGAGATTGCAATCCCAAGTCAACTCGGGTTTATTTGCAAAATAGCGCGCTATTTTACGAATTATCCCGCTAATTCGTCGGTGCAGACGCACTCGAGATTGGACTCGGGGTAATTTATTCATGACGTCAGTCCATAATGCAATTCGCGTTCCACTTCCGCCTTGGTCAAAACATAAACACGTGCGAAAGTCAACTTTATACATGCGAATAGCGTTCATCAATTGCCTAATAAGCAACGATGGTGTCCCACCAGTGAATGGATTTTGGGAGAGACCAGACCGAAGGGGGAGGCGCTCATCGACGATGGTCATATTCAATAACAACACTGACAGCAGTGTTGTTTTATTCCTTCGCAAAATGTGAGCAAATAGCATTTCTTTCCTCCTTCTCTCCCTCTCTCTCTCTCTCTGTCGTTGCCTCCTACTCCGCCATCATATTTAACGAAGAATACATCACTTCTTCACTCGCTGAGCTGAGAGGATTGTTGCATAACACCGGTCGAATTCGGCGAAAGTGCTAGTGAAAGGAGTACTCGCGGGAAGTTATTCAAAAGCGCGGGCCGTTGAAACTCCAAGATCCGAAAGTGCGCATGCTCGTAACATCGGGCTTGTTGCCTCGCTCGAGCAGGAATCGCTCTTCTTGCGATGGTGGAGACGTAGACGGGTCAATATATGGTTTGACCCGGAACAAATTGCAACAAATGATTTTTCAACGGTATTTTGTACTATTTGACCTCAGGAATAACATACTAAAAATCTACCAAAATCCGCATCCGGGAAAGTGGTTATTTTTAAGATGTCATCCAAGATGGCCGCCATTCACTAAAAATTGATATAACTCACTCATTATCCACCCTAGAATCATATTTGGGTTCATATTCCATGGTCCAATGGGTAAAATAATTTATTTATACAAGTTAGAGTGAATATTAGCACTCCAGGGTACCAGGAAAATCCAAGATGGCGCCCAAAATGGATGCCGTAGTCTAAAAACTCCACAATTCATCTATTACTTACTTAAGTGGCTTTAATTTGGTTTCCATCCGATTGTTTTAATGATGAAGTAGTACGTCGGGACAAGTTACAAGGACAGCCAGTGGTCTGGTGTGTCCAAAAATTCAAGATGGCTTCCAAAAATTGAGTTTAAAATGGCTGTTAATCCTTAAAATGGACATAGCTCATATCACATCAACCTGAGAGATATGATTTTGGTGTCTAGACCATGGTTTCAATTGTCAAATAATACATTGGGACAAGTTACAAGGACAGTCAGTGGTCCAGTATGTTCAAAAATCCAAGATGGCTTCCAAAAATGGAGTAAAAAATGCTGTTGCTACTTAAAAAAAAACCAACAAAGTTTGTTCAATATTCGGGAATATGATTTTTTGTGCCTATACCATGGTTGAATGGGTCAAATAATAAATTGGGATAAGTTACAAGAACGATTGGTGGTCAAGTATGTCCAAAAGTCCACGGTGGCTTAAAAAATAGTATCAATTAGCCGCGATGGTATTTAAAAATGGACATAGTTCATGTTTTATTCGTCAAGGGCATATGATTTTGTTGCCTATATCATGGTTTCAAAAGGCAGAAAATTAGTTACAAGGACAGTCAGTGGTCCAGTATGTCGAAAATACAAGATGGCTTCCAAAAATCGGAGTCTAAATGACTGCTGTTACTTTTAAAATGGACATAGTTCATTTAAAATCCACCTAGGAGATATGATTTCGGTGTCCACACTATGGTTTCATGGTTAAAATAATACGTTTGGACTGGTTACATTGATATGCAGTTGTCCAGTTCACCTAAAACACAAGAGGGTTTTTAAAGGAATCTAAAACGACTCATATCATTCAATAGTGGTCAGAGTTCTACAATATTCATCTGCAAGAAATAATGTTGGTGTCCAAATTGTGGTATGAAGGGTCAAATGATACATTCAGACAAGTAAACAGGATGGTTAGTACTCCATTTTGTCAAATAATCCATGATGGATTCTAAAATTTCATCAAAATGGGTGCTGTTACCAACTCATTAAACAATATGATAACTTGTCCCCATGCATTTAAGTGTAGGCACCAAGATTATTTCTAACAGGTAGATATTTTATGTAACAGTAGTCACTTTAGAACCCATTTTTTAAGCCAACTTGGATTTTAAGGCAAAATGGATAGCTGCATATCATGGTAACCAGTCCCAAAGTATTGTTTGGCCCTTGAAACCCTAGTGTAGACACCAAAATAATATCCCCATGGTGTATTTATAATGTTCTACATCCACTTTTAAGTAACAGCAGTCATTTAAGACCCCTATTTTTAAATCCATCTTTGATTTTTGGACATACCTGACACCTGACTGTCCTTTCAACTTAACCCAAGGTATTGCTTGACCCTGTAAACTCTAGTATAGACAGCAAAATCATACCTCCAAGGTGTATTTATAATAAACTATGCATACTTTTAAGTAGCAACAGTCAATTTACACCCCATTTTTTGGAAGTAATCTTGGATTTTTTTTTAAACAGACAACTGACTGGTCTTGTAACTTACCCTAGTGTATTACTTGACCCTTCTAAACAATGCTTTTAACACCAAACTCATATTCCCCAGACAGATATTAAACAAACTATGTCCTTTTATAAGTAACATCAGACATATTTTTACTCCATTTTTGGAAGCCATCTTGTAATTTTTGACATACTAGACCACTGACTGCCATTGTATTGTCCATTTATATAATTTGACCCTTGAAACCATAGTTTAGACACCGAAATCATATCTCACAGCGGATTGAAAATGAGCTATGCCACTTTAAAGTATCAACAGCCATTTAAGAATCAAGTTTTGGAAGCCATATTGGATTTTTGGTCATACCAGACCACTGACTGGCCTTAAAACATGTCTTAATGTATTATTTTGGCCCTTAAACCAGTGGTTTAGATACCAAAATTGCATCTCCCATGCCGATATGAAATAAGCTATGTCCGCTTTAAGTAGCAGCAGTCAATTTAGAATCAATTTTTGGAAGCCAACTTAGATTTTTTGACCGACCAGGCCACTGACTTTCCTTGTAACTTGCCCTAACGTATTAATTGATCCTTGAAACTAGTGGTTTAGACACCAAAATCACATTTCCAGGCCGATATGAAAGGAGCTTGATCCGCTTTAAGTATCAGCAGCATATTTCTAATACCATTTTTTGGACGCCATCTTCGATTTTTGGACATACCATAGCATTGACTGTCCTTGTAACTTATCCTAATATATTATTTGACCCTTGAAACCAGTGGTTTATACATCAAAATCACATATCCAGGCCAAAATGAAATGAGCTTTGTCCGCTTTAAGTATTAGCAGCCGTTTCAGAATCAATTTTTAGAATCCATCTAGGATTTTTGCACATACCAGACCACTGACTTTCCTTGTAACTTGCCCCAATGTATTATTTGACCCATTTAACCATGGTATAGACACAAAAATCATATTTCTGGACATTGAGCAAACTATGTCGGGTTTTTTTAAGTAGCAACAGCAATTTTCGACTCCATTTTTGGAAGCCATCTTGGATTTTTGAACATACTACTCCACTGACTGTCCTTGTAACTTATCCCAATGTCTTATTTGACCATTGAAATCATGGTCTAGACACCAAAATCATTATGTCCCAGGCGGATATAAAATGAACTATGTCCATTTTAATTATCAACAGCCATTTTAAACTCATTTTTTGGAAGCCTTCTTGGATTTTTGGACACACTCGACCACTGGCTGTCCTTGTAACTTGTTTCAATGTACTATTTCACCTTTAAAAGCATTAAATAAAAAACTAATTTAGATTAATTGTGGATTTTCAGCCTACGGCAGCCATTTTGGGCGCCATCTTGGATTTGCCTGGTACACTGGAGGGCTCATAATGCATCCTAGCCTAAATCAATGTTTGTACCCCAGACCATGGAATATGAACCGAAATAGTATTCTAGGGTGGATAATGTGTCAGTTGTATCCATTTTCAGTGAATGGCGGCCATTTTGGACGCCATCTTGAAAATAACCACTTTCCCGGATGCGGATTTTGGTAGATTTTTAGTATGTTATTCCTGAGGTCAAATAGTACAAAATACCGTTGAAAAATCATTTGTTGCAATTTGTTCCGGGTAAGGCTATTTTTGGTCGTATATTGACCCGTCTAACGGGGTTTCTTGAATCTCGAGATTAATCGCGAAGTGGGCCGATCGGGCTAAAATCTCGAGATTGAGCAAACTCGGGATGGTGCAGCACAGCTCGGATTTCCTCATTTTTCTCTTCAAACCCCCTCATTTCCCACTTATATATATTGGAGCAAGATAAGAAAAAAAAGAAATGTGAATGAAATAAGGGGAGAGGAATAATTGGAAAATAAAAAAAATAAAAATCATTATATAAATATAGAAGTTTCGCTCGCGCTTCGCGCTCGCATTCCCTTTTCATGGAGATAATCCTTTCAAGAGAACTACATGGAGCTTTAAATATCACATTTTAAAGTAAATATACACAAATAATTTTGCTCGCGATTCGAGTTTTCATTCTTTTGTTTGAGAAAGATTTTCATTATGTTCATGCTTACAAAAAAGTACTGATTATCAAACATTTTCAGCTCGCACTTGTGCGCTCACATTATTTCACAAGGCAAATTAAGTGCTTCGTATTCTCTTCATGAATTACATCATGGTCTAAATTAAACCTGACTTCAGAATACGAGCCATTTGTATGTTTTTTATATTTACTGTGCTCTTTCCTGATTCTTCAATGGTGAAGACAATCATATTATTTATACTTCCTAGACAATTATGAATGATTTGAGAGCCAAATGAGCTGAAATATGATATCTCTACTGTTAGTGATTTATGTAACAATTGGCTATCCATACTTAAACCACAACTTTAAACCTGAGTTTAAGTTAAACCCGACTTCAAAATACGGGCCTTAAACAATTACTGCAAGGTCCATATAATAAACAACGTTGGATAGAATTCTAAACAGCATTGTTACTGTGTAGAGACCGCAAATATTACCGTTTTCCAAACTTTTCGAAACTAAGATGATTTGAACAAGGAGTGAAAGATGTTTATAAAGAGTGGGTGTGGTCCTCTCTTCAAATGTTTGTAAAATTAACTAAATATTTGATTCTCCTACAATCCGGGTTTGAGGTTCCTTTGTGATGTACGAAGGTGTAGGTAGAGAGATCTGCTTAACCAAACATCGTGATAAAAGGGAAGAAATTCATCCTTAATCTTTCAGTATGGATTATACTTTTGATTTTAATGTTTGTTCTTCCGTCATTATAGCAAACACAGCCGCAGTTCTTACTGTATTTGTAATTCAATTTTCTACCTGTTTGCCGCCAACACATTGCAGATGCAGTCAATGGGTGAGACAGGAAAACTCGTGTTTTTTACCATCGGGGAGAGGAGCCGGGTCGAAGTGCGGAGTGAGGAGGTAATATGCAAAATTTAGCCCCCCCCCCCAAAAAAAAAAAAAGAATAAAAAAAAAAGAGTTCAAAGGTTACCACAATAGAAGCAATTGTTTTGTTTTATTTATTTATTATTATCTTTTAAGGGGGAATCGAGACCCCGATGCAAGCCCTTGCATCCACCCCTGGACCCCGTCTTACAACGAGTTACGATTGATCCGTTCAATCGCAACTATGGACGGCCAGCAACGTCAACATCTATTACGCATGTTTGTTCAAAATATTTTCAAGCTGTGATGTATATTCATGCATTCATTGTTTTCTTGAAAATTCACTGTGCTTCTCTTTGCATACAAAGGACATTGTGCAAATTTTTCGTAGAAAAAAATTATGACACTGATGGATTTCCATAGAGTTACGATTGATCGGATCAATCGTAATTCTTTGTAAGACGGGGCCCTGGTCACCATCATCCGATCGTGTTTGAGTTATATTGTAAAAAAAAAGCAAAAAAACCAAACACATTTACATCTCTAGAAATACGGTTTACCTTGGCTGAAACATATTGTGTTAGGCCTATATCTATCTTTTATGCTTGATTTTAATCGTACCATAAAAACATCACCTTCTTCTCATAAACGTATTTGTATAGATCATGAATTATCAGCAACGATCTATAAAGACCCATCATTAAAAGAGCATTGACACAGTGCATAACCAGGGGAACATTTCATGAAAGGACATGTCAGACGTTTTATCCGACAGTTACCATAGTTACAGTGCTTCTCAGCCAATCAAAATCAAGGAAAGATGTCAGATCAGACAACTTGTCGGACAAAAATGTTGATGAAACGCCCCCCCCCCCCCAGGAGTACAAACAAGTGAAGCCCCATGTTCCATCCATGGTCAACCAAGCTAGAATCATACATGTATATTTTACAATCTATTTACTTTTCATTTTCTTTTGAATCAATACAATTTATTCACACATATTCAAACAGGTTCACAAGATCAGAGATAAAATTACTGTTTTGCATCTTGGTCCTGGTGTATAAAAAACATGATAAAATGGTAATGTGAAAAGTGCCCATTTTAATCATATTAATGTCCGTCAATGATATTTATCTCTGAGATTTGTCCCATTTCATTGGAAAATGGCCCTTTTATTAATAAGAATCCCCCGGATTCAAGATTTACGTTTACCAGCGTGGAAGGGGACTGCAATAACCAATATCGTAAATATAATTTTCTACCAAACTCATCCCCTACCCATCCCACTCCGACGTCCCCAGAATCACTGCCTCATATTTCAGAGTCCTTTTATAGGGCACTTTTGGGATGATTTTAAATTTGTTTTTTCATGCTCATATTGTAAATGAAGCATCAACAGACACCATATAACTCATTTTGGACAATACTGAAATTTTCCATTCATGCATTCAATCTTCCAGACCTGTGTATCATAATATTGTTAATAAATTGGCCTATTTATTGCTGATCCCGGCCCCGTATAATAATCGGATTTATTCCGCAATGACTCCAAGAGAAATATTTACAAAACAGATATTTTATTATTCGACGTCGTAAAACGATAGACCTTGAGTTCAATAATATACCAAAGAATTTTCCTCTTTTGATTAGTAATTTTTTACAGGGGCCGCGGAACGGTTTTCAAAATGGGGGGGGGGGGCTGACCATGCAAAAAATCACAATTATATGGTCATTTTTTTAAACGTTTTTGTACACGGCTTTTGAAAAAAATGGGGGGGGGGTTGAAAGAAATCGAAACGGATATGAATGGACTAACTGATCATTACTGACTATAATTATTTTGATAATATAAGCAAACATACAATAATAACCTTAAATATATATATATATACAATATATATATATTTAAGCAAACCATATGCCATGTGGTGTCGCAAATATACTGATAATTTTGCCCACCCAGATGAGTGCAAAGAAAAATTCCGTCTTTTTTTACACCATTTACTTACTTCCTTATTCCATTTTTTTATTCCATCTTCTTCAGTTTCATACAGTTAAATGATTGAAAAACACAAACAAAATATCACAAAATATCAAAATATATACAAGAGTACATGTCAATTCAACATGAAAATAACTTAATGATACATGACCTTCACATACTCTTATGTAATATTGCAACAAATCAGCATCATAAACAATTGCAAACATAAATGCACATAAAGTACACAAACATGACCTTTAGCAATAAACAACAAAGAAATAGAAAAATATGAACACAAAGTGTATTGATATTGCATGCTTGTTCTTGGAGAGAACGGAATTAGGAAATTGCCTTGAAATAATTTAGGGATTATAAAGATTTTTCCTCAAATAATTATTCGGATTTCCTAATCACCTTCCAACTTCCTGTAAATAATGCAGATCCGGTTAATCTAGAAATGATTTTAAAGTATTCTCATTATAAAAGAAATTGTCTTTTTTTCTCAAGTATTGGTTTCACTTTTGTATTACTTTATAGTCTGGCATTGATAGCACTAGTGCCATGAACAATAATATTTACAACGTTGAAAGAAATCGAAACGGATATGAATGGACTAACTGATCATTACTGACTATAATTATTTTGATAATATAAGCAAACATACAATAATAACCTTCTATTTTTATAATATATATTTACATGAGGTCTGTTTCAAATGGCTTATATAACAGGGGAGTTGGTGATCGGGGAAAGTAATACAACAATATTTGATAGATCCCATCCCATTTTTGTAGGGGACCCCGTATAAATTTCATTTAAAGAAAACGATTAAGGGTTCATGAAATCTGATTTTTTTTTTTCTCTCTCTCACCTAGTATGAAGACATTCAAGAAAACACACTATTGTAAAAGAATGGCTAATCTTTCGACAGACAACCTTTAAGAAGTATCTTTTGCATTAGCAAAAGTAAAATGCAATCATTCATAACATTAGGAAGATGTTTAAAACTATCGGATTAAACAACGTTTGAAAGAATAGTTTTAGGCATTAAATACTTCGTTTGAGCTTGACTTGATGAAGTCGCGAGGATTGGACTTTGGGATGTTTTAACTTACCGCAGGAGATCGAGGAAGGCATCAGCCGTGTTGACACTTTCGACGTCGCCTGAGGAGTCGATGTCGTCCTTGCTTCCTCGAGCGCCTGGTTGAATGGTCATCACGAGGATGATCCCGAGGATGACTGCGATAAAAGTGGTCGTGAAATAGTAGAGGACAGCTCGGAGACCCAGCTTGCCCGAGGCTTGCCTGTCAAGCGACGCCATACCGGCGATCAAACTGGTGACGACCAGGGGGATGATCATCACCTTAGAAGAAAATACATTGGCCCGTATTCTGAAGTCAGGTTTAAGTTAAACTCAGGTTTAAAGTTGTGGTTTAAGTATGGACAGCCAAAAGTATCAATTTTTTTTATTAAGTTGTACGTTTCTTATGTTTGCTGTGCTCTTTCCGGATTCATCGATGGTGAAGACAATAATCTATATATACTTCCTATAGACAATAATGAATGATTTAATTGAGAGCCAAATGAGCTGAAATATTATATCCCTTCTGTTAGTGATTTATGTAACAATTGGCTCTCCATACTTAAACCACCACTTTAAACCTGAGTTTAAGTTAAACCCGACTTCAGAATACGGGCCATTATGTCAATCTTAGTATAATCTTTAGTTGTTTGAAATGGAAATAAAATCTCAGGTTCTAAAGACTGAAATACAACTATCTGAAAATAGTTTAGTGAACCCAAAAGAATGATAAGCCTACATTTTCCCTTCTCTACACCCCAAAGAGTCCCCGCACTCTTAAAACAAATTAGTCAAATTGACTAGACCAGTAGTCAGCTGGGTGCAACTGATATGGCAATCACTGTTAGTCACATTTCTGACATATATTCTAGTCAGAAATAACCATGTTCTAGTAAAATACGACTAGATAATAGTCAAATATGACTAGAATAACAGTTGCACCCAGCTGACCCTATGAACTAGTCATTTTTGACTGATTTGTTTTTTAGTGCAGCTCCTTGTGTCCTCTTTCTGTAAAGTATATCCCCTGTTTTTTTTAAATAGCCTTTTCAAGAAATTATTTGTTCTTTCGTTTCTTCATTATACATAGAAAAACATACATCGTCTCTCTAAACGTGCTTAACGCACCCTTTAAAAGAACAGGTGCCGCTGTACATCCTCCATTTCTCGACTCATATCGTATCGCAATAAAAATGATAAATTGTATTCATAAATTGCATTTTGTGAGTTGTATCGCAACCGCACTGATCACTTTGATCAATTGATTCAATTTGAACTTCCTCATTGATGGGTACAGTAGCGTAATGAGGCAAAGAAAAAATAGAGGGACCAGACATGGCGTATGGGGCAAAATTTCTTAAAGGCTACGAGCGAACGAAGCGAGTGAATACAGGTAGGGCAGAAATAAAATGAAATTGTCATTCCATACCTTGAGCATGTTGAGAAAGATTGTCCCTGGAAAGCTGATATATTTGATCTCGTCCGAAGTGAAATCGCGATCAGATCCGAGCTTGATCCCAAAACCAACACAGCATCCAAGAATTAGGGACAGGATCATGAGAATAAGGAGGAGGTTCTTGAAGAGAAATTCTGTTAACTTCTGACAGAATGTTTTCTCAGATTTCGCATCTCCTGCATCTTTTACCCCCATTTCCGTGTCTGCCATGTTGCTGTTGTTTTGAAAAGGTAGGTTCAATCAGTCTGCTGAAATCTTAAGTTTCTAAAAGATCTCGAACTTAACTCCGAAACGGTTTTCCGAATGACAATCTTTCCAGGGTGTTTGTCTCAAATGCAGAAGACACCCTCGTATGTTTGGTGAGAAATGAATAATGCAGAACTTTTAAATGGATATTTAACAGGTGGAGCCAACTTTCAAAGGTGCATACAGCTAGTCTCGAACTGCAATTGCTTGCATAGTTTTTTTGTCGGAGAGTTCCTAAAACTTGAGTTCTTCTTTCAGCGAGTGATCAGATCTGGTGTCAACATGCAGTGCGAAGTTTGTAGAGAAACTTTCTTGTTTTAGAACTTATTGCGCATGCGCAATGCGTCATTTCATGCCCCACTGAAAGGTTGGGGAAAAAAAACACTTCCATTTTCATTCTTCTCCTGTCATGCCTATCTGTTTACTTTCTTTGAAATACACGAATCGGGGGAGAAGCCCCGTGAAGTCACGGTATAGTGTTGTCAAATAATCATGTGAAAAGAGTATATAGCGCTTTATGAGGGTTCATATACAGATTTTTATGATGTCCCCTTTCTTTTTTTTGTTCTGAAGTTCAAATCGATTATGCCTATATTCTTAGACAAAAACATAAGCAAAGTTCGGGAAGATTTTAAAGAAAACTTTTGATAATCATTGACAAAATTAAAAGTATTGTTCGTGTCGGTTTGGCACTATTCTATTTGTATTTTAATTGTACAATAATGTAGTAACCAAGGTAGTCGGCTTTGACAGGCCTTTCTGACTTCATATACAGCCACTACATTTTCTTTTCATTTCTTTTAAATTTCTACTATTTTTATTGCTTATATTGTTATTTAAATTCTTGTAATCTTTTTTGTTGTATCTTATTATCCTTATACATGCGTTTGTTTTAAAGGATGTCAAACAAATGAAGTGAATTGAATTGAATATGAAGGCAAATGGCTACTGGAATCTTGTCGGATGAGTAACTTTCCTCTTTCATTTTTTATTGATCAAAATAAAATTTGAAGGGAATCCTACCCAAATGAAAAGTTGTTTTTAGAGGAAAAGGAAAAATCAGAAAAGTCGATACGTGGAAGTTTGAACATTATCGGATAAACAATAAGAAAGTTATGATTTTTTTTAAGCTGTAAAAATTGGTAATAACTATACCCATGGAGAGTTCAAATTGGCTGCATTTGTGATGTCATAGTGATGTAAGGCAATGACTATGCACTCTTCCACTTATTCCAATGTGTGTAATGGCTAAAATGTCATTTTTTAAACAGTTTTACTTCAAATTTATTTTTTCTTTTCATGAGGACATAAAATAATATGCTACCTGGGTAATATTTTGATTGATTACTGCCCCAGGGGAATAGGAACTTGGGAGAAAACCACAAAATCATAATAATTATGTACATGGCCTTTGGGAAAGTTGTCTTTGCCCCTTGTCATAATTTACTTACCCAGCTGCCAATTTGAAATCTACATAGTCGTTAGGATATCAATTTTAAAGCAGCCATAACTTTCTTATTTCTTGTTCGATTTCTTTCAAACTTTCACCATTCTGTTATTCTTAATTTTCTCTTTTCTAACGCAACATTGTATGACCATAGTTGGATTATCCTTTTTATACTTAAGCACAACGAATCAATACAATTGCCTTAATGATAAATATGTCCATTTATATAGCGCAGTAACTATGTGCATATACTCAACTGCGCTTTGATACTTGATATCATGTTATTACCCCGGCTGCAGCTAAGCCGCCATATTAATAGGCGCTAAAGCGTTCAAGGAATAAATCCTACCGGGTACCCATTCACCTCACCTGGGTCGAGTGCAGTACAATGTGGATAAATTTCTTGTCGAAGGAAATTACGCCATGGCTGGGATTCGAACCCACGACCCTCTGTTTCAAAATCCGAAGACTCATCCAATGGGCCACAACGCTCCACAAACAAATTTATATTTAACAAATTAGCGTGGAAAGTTATATAGAAATCAAATATATTTGGTCATTACAAATCAGGCTTTACAATGCATCGACAATGGAGAAAAACCCGCTATGAACATGATGAAAGATAAACTTAAAATATATTAAATGGAAATAATGTGTTTGACTTCGATTGCTGATACACGTTGGCCTTCCTTGATTGATCAATAGTATTTATCATAGAGTGTTTGCACATGTTGCCTTTCATATTTTATGAAACGTGAATTAGGATCCGTCACCAATTGAAATCCCACGTAAGTCCAGTATTTGCAAGCTCATGTCCCTCATAATATGACTACTTTCTCTCATTCTCTTTGGACTAACTTGATAAGTCACTTGGTCAATAACAATCTAAACAGCATTAAACCTTTAAATAAACCCGGGTGACTTCTTCTCTTTAACTTGTATTCAAAGTATTTGCCTATTTACCCTTCTCCCATAATGCCTTAAACGAGTTTTGGGACAGAACCACCTAGCACCATGGAGCATTTCTTGTAATCCCCTTGCTATCGCATTTCGCGAGGGTAGTCGAAATCAATTTAATTATAATGACTTGTAGGACCTAGTATTACTCGATCAGAATTTTTCAGCGCTCTATGAGCAATGTTGCATAATTATGAATTAAGCTCTCTTTTTAAGCAGCGCTGTTATACGTCCTTTATTCCGTTATATTATTATATTCTTGCTGATATGTATAAGAAGTCCCTTATGACTTCATTATTCACCTTTATACAGTCATAACTAATGTGCATACCATTATGTGCACTTTTACTGTGACCTTGCAAATGAATGTTCCATGTTTACCTCGTACATGTGATGTTATGAAGGTATGTCGTGAGCTACGCAAATAGTCATGTTTTGTACGCTGACACCAAATTCACTGAATAGAACTGATCAAATATGTGCTTTAAGGCAGGAGAACAATCAAGTGATAGCACAATGTGGTGTCAAAGAGTAGTCTAAATGGAGGAAGTTCATCCAAGTTTTTTAACCGAAAGATGATTATGATATATATCATCATAAAACTTATGTCACCACACAAAAGAGATAAATGGATAATATTTACGGGTTGATTGATAAAGGTTTTATTTCATTCCAAATTCGATTACGGTACAAAATAAGACAAAATATTGAAATCAAATGGGGGACCTCCTGGAAAGCATAGCTTGTAAATATAGGTTCTCCTAAATAAAACTGAATGACATAGAATACGAAATTCATTTGTTAAAATATGCAGATTAATCATAATTATTATCACGTGAAGTGAATAAATTTCTGCCATTGAGACACCATATAAAGAATATATAAACATGTTGTATACAGTTAAATTGAGGGTTAATATTCAAATCTCTTTAATCTGTTCTGTTTTTTTTAATTTGTAAAGCAGCCCCAGACTTAGTGATGCCAGATTGTATTGATGATGGTTGAGATGGGAGAAGCGGCGGGGGGGGGGGGGGTGTCCTCAAAGTGACTTTTCTTCTCCTCTGTTGAATAATAAATATGTCCGGCCTCTCTATTTGTAAACTCTTCACCATTCTATTTTCTTCTGTTCCCCTCCCCCTTTTCCTCTTTTTTTTTCTTTTTTCCACAATGAAAAGTTATTTGAATCTAAAATTAGATTAAAAAACCCCATTATTTTGGTGAAACGACATGACAGTGAAATTTTGATGTATACATAGCGAGAGAAACGCTTTCCCGTAGACCCTCCGAAATTTCTCCTATCAAATTTCATGTCATTGTATTCACCACCAATAGCGAGTTTTCGCAATCGCAACGGAGACGGATTCTACAACATACAAAAACTAATGAAAATGCCCATCAAACCACAATGACAGCTGAGAGGTAGGACTTTGGTGAACCGGGACAGCAGATAGTCTTAAGATTCTGAGCTTTGTATCACCAGGGTCAAGTAGATGTTATCATAACTGACTTCAACAAGGTCTTTGACACTGTCCCTCACCAGAGACTTCTTCTTAGGCTAAACCAATCAGGCATCACAGGACCCCTTCAAATATGGATTAGAAACTTCCTTACTAAACGGTCTCAGAGGGTAGTATTAGAAGGCAAAGCATCAGCCTCTGTTCCAGTAAGATCGGGCGTCCCCCAAGGTACAGTGTTAGGGCCTTTGCTATTCTTAATATATATACCACCACATGTGCTTGTGAAGATACTCTCATATCGGGACAAAATAAGAATCCTGATTCCTGAAGGAAAGTAAACAAGCCCTGGAACTGCTGAAAGGCCTCCAGATTTACCCCACAAATGATCTGACTGCTACCGATCTGGGAGAGAAGAGAAAGTGGAGGAAAGAAGTATAGGAATTCTACGAACAGTGAACAAAACTCAAGAGTGTAGTGAATTTACGGTAAACCATGTATTCTCACTCTCTGATGAGTCTCTCAAAAGCATGTCTGAGAATTTGCGCATGCTCTGCTCATCTGGAATTGAGGTTCTTTGCAAGAAAGTGGGTATCGGGAAATGGAGCGATTTTAAACTTCTAACATTGATGCGAAAAGTTTCCATTGGAATTATTATTTTTGTTTCACTGAGATCATTATGTCTGGATTCACTTATATCATTATGAATATACCTCGAGACCGTCCAGTGCATTGTGGTGATTTTATAAAAGGAAATATACTCTGTCGTGAAGTTATTGGTTTGGTTTCTTTTCTCGCTCACGTGATTAGCCCGGGAATAGCAAGGAAAAGATCGTTGAGGTGATAATTCTGTAATTAACCAAAGGGAAAAGTTTTTGATGGTTTTGAGGATTTTGCTTCCAGGAAAATCGAAAGTTGGAATTATCGTGGTAAGATTTTAAATTTATGATAAGTACATCTTTTATATTATAATTTGACACTTAATTTTAATTCTTAAAGGAGAAAATAGAGAGTTTTCGCATTTACTACGGGGGAACTCTCTACAACGCACCAATTCCTTTGAAAATGCAAGTTAAATCACAATGGAGAGCTGGGAGGCTTTTATCGAAAGTTGGTAGACCGGGACTGCATTGGAATCTCTTGCACATGTGCAACGACATAATTATTTGCAATTGTTTGTCCGGTGCAAATCTTCAGATGATCTGCTATCCCAGTCCACCAACTTTCGACGAAATTGATTGACATTTTTTTTTTTTTTTGGGGGGGGCTGTTTCAGATAGCAATAAACACCTGTCAAAACAAATCAATCTATTTATAATTAAGAATGGCAAGTGCGTAAACGCTGACCACATTTATTGACATTTACTTGATTCGCAAGAAGTTTATCAACCACATACGATTTGAAAAAAATTGATAAACAAATAGATGCTTTATTTGGAAGTTTGGAAAATAATGGTGTTTTATCGTGAGAAAGTTCACCCGTACGTAGATTGGTGGTAGGATAGCATATAAAACGCACCAGCCCATGAAGTAAGTGTACGTGATGAAATTCATACAGCAAACAAGCATTCCCTGATAGTGGTAAATCATTTTACAAGGTAACGATTTTCTTTTCTTTCGTAAATTGGATCCGGTTCAGCAGGTGGTTCAGCATGCAAGATGTTCTTTTGTATCAGGCATCAGTCTTTCTGAAATTATATTTGAATAAGGGTATGTATTCAAAGGGCTTGTTATTTTGTACGTGGTCGGTTGGCGACTGAAGTATGGGTGTCGATCGGTGTTCATGGTAGCGGGGGGGGGGATGACTGATACAAATTTTCTCTGAGGGATTTTTTTTTATTTAGAGGGGGGGGGGGGTCAGTGGCTCCATGAGGGTAATTTTGTGTCCAAACAACATTGGGCATTTCTTTTGGGCATTTTTATTTATCCAGTGTGATGAAAATTGTATCCATTCTAAAGTAATTGCTGCTTATTTTTAAGCAAAAATTTTTAAGGGTTAGCATAATAATTTTATAAAGGGCAAAATTTATAAAAAGTTGCGAATGAGCGAGCAAAAATTCTCCTTCATTCATTTTTTTTTGGGGGGTCCCAAGCCCCACATATGAAGGCCAGCGGGGGGGGGGTCAATCCTTCCAGCTGATCTTTTTTTTTTAAGCTCATTTCTACAACAAGACTAGGTACTATGTACATGTAAATATTAATAAGAACCCAAAGCGCGAACTGAAATCTTTTGAAAAATTGACCAGAAAATTAGAAGCACTCTAACTTGTAGGTTTTCATGGTCATTTCCATTACATAAACTCTTTAATAGTTAACGACATTCAAATGATACATGAAATGTTATTCAGTGATAATATATTATCAATATCATAACATTATGTATTGTCATTTTTCTTTGAATGGAATACAGAATGTCCCTCATAGTGAACAATTTTATTGCTTATACTTCTCATGCTTCTGGATGATCTTCTTTGCCGTTTTATGATAACATGATCTTTAACAATTATTAGAAAATTGAAATAAGGGGTGCTTAATCCACTTGCGTAAAGATGGGAAGGGGGGCTCGGGCCATGAATCCGCCCTAAAAAACATGACGACCAAGAAAAAAAGGGAAAGAGAAAGAAAGGGGAATGAAAGGAAAAATGATATTATTTCTCTGAATAAGTCAAAATATATAACAAAATTAGATTTTTGTATTGAAACAGGTCAACATTTTTGCTCGCTCGCTTCACTCAATCGCAACTTTTTTTAATTGGGCCCCATACACCATGTCTTGCCGCCTAAATTTATTATGGGCTAATTGCGCTACTGCCTTATTCCAAGGGGGTTTAGAGGTCGTATCTCCTTGCTTTTTCTTAAAAACCTATTTATCAATATATAGACTCAGCTATTTATTAATATATAGACTCAGCTGAAACGTCACCAGTCCTCTAATTAAAGTTTTGAATGACATTGAGGTAGCTTATAAATTAGTAAGGATTTTTTTTACTCATGTTTATGGATCGACATTTATTGTAATTCCATTACCTTGATTGTGTAATCTGTCCAATTACATTTCATTCTGCATCTCTGTTTAAAACTTGATTATATATAACATGTAAATTGTATACACAGAAAACTTATGAAAACGCTCTTATATTTTATTTCCCGTCCTATGCTTATAGCGACAATGATATTATTGTTTTAAGTATTTGACTCCCTCTTATACCTATGGGATATTATCAATTTTATATCTCTGCTTCACTGAGCAAATCTTTTCCTTGAGTAGTTGATATAGAAAAAAAACCACAAATCAAATAAAGTCGTTGAGGTTTGATGGTCACGAAACAAACGTAAAGGTTAAAGAAATCAAGGACAAATATGTAGGCGTTAAAGGTCTCTGACAGGTACTTTTAATTACCTTTAATCAGTGAAAATAGTATGACTAAATTGGCAACTCCCCAACTTACACATAAAATGTAAACTTCTGCCAATTGTGTAGTAGAGAGTACGTGTCATATGCGGCTAAATTAACCCTTCCCACCCACCCCGGAAGATTTTCTTCAAATCAACCAAGAGGCAATGTCCATGTGATGTGGAGGACAATTTTTTTTTAAACACACACACACAAAAAAAGAAAAGTAAAAATGCAGAATAGAGGTAGAATTAAAATGGATAGGCGAGAAAGTGGAGGTTAGAAAGTAGAGTAATTTTCGGAAATGAGTGTATTTCTCAAAAGGACTGGAAATCAGAAAGAGTTGAGAAGCTTGAGTAGTTGGAGAGGTGGGAGGCTTAAAGGTTCTGAGTCATGCAACTATATTTTGCTCTTATTAGTTTTCAATTGTTTTTCTAAGAATTTTAACATTATTAATATGATTTATTTATCTAGGATTAATAAGATATTGCTGGTTTTAGAAGTTAATTTCATAGTTTCTCACGCTCATAAGCCCCGCCTCCAGAAAAAGATCGAAAACTCTCGAGCTCGCTAGTCACGTGACTATACGTCATCAAGGGAATCTGGCAGCTCTGCAAACTCGATCATCGCGCACGTAAAAAGTTTTCGTCTATTATGTTTACGTATTGTAGCGCTGTATTGTTGAGAAAGTTTACCGAGTTCTTTTTGGAAAAGTTTTGTACATTTGTGATATTTGCGATAATATCAAGATGCCGGCGAGATGCATCGTCGGAGGTTGCAGCAACACTACGAAGGATGGTGCCAGCTTGCATTTGTTTCCCAAAGATGCAAATTTACGCAGAATATGGGTCTCGAAAGTGAAGTTGACCCGAGCAAATTGGAGCGGCCCCAGTGACTGGAGCGTGGTGTGCAGTAGCCACTTCGAAGATGCGGATTTTGATGACGGGTTGCATGCTGCTTTTGGCATGAAGAGGACCCGGCGGCTGAAGCCCGACGCTGTGCCTAAAATAAAGAGTGGGTCATCAATGCAAGTAAAGAGGAGTGGGTCACGGACAGCAGCGGACAAACGAAAGAAAATGAGGGTGAGCATATTATCTATTAGTAATAGACTTTGTTTAAAGTTTATCTTTGCAATTGTTGTGGTCAGTCAGTTCAAGTTCAACGACGGAAAGTGTGAGGATCACGTCAATTTCCTTATTTTATTTATTTTTTATTTTGAAGGTGTTTATGATGGTGGGCCCCAAGTCTGCGCATCAAACAATTTGAGTTTAGATTAACATGAATTTCTTCTTATTATTTATTAACAAAATCTTTCCGTTAATAATGTTCCTTATATTATTATTAGTATTTTAGTAATTGTACTAAATTTCTCATTAAAAAAATGAAAGAAAATAGGCCTATAGGATTTTCTTGGAAAAACCTCGTAGGCCTACTGTAATTTTCAGATTTGTCAAAAAATGGTAGGCCTACCCCGAGCCCATGTCTGCGCACTCAATCTTTGCACACGATTCGGGGATTTTGATGAGAAAGGCTGCATTTTGATGCCGTCACATGAAATGCCCTAAATCCATCATTTTGAGTCAGATTTTTTTTTAAATACCTGTCAGCCTGTAGACCTAGGCTATGGCTAGGTATTGCATGTGTAGAGCTCGTGCTCGTTGCGTATCTTCTTTTACTAGAATTGCGCTGATACGCGTGTGCGTAGACTTGGGGGAACTTGCCATAGGATACGCCTCGAAAATAAAAAAGGAAATTGAAGTGATCCTCAAACTTTCCTCAAGAGTCCAGGCTCCACATTCATGACATTGGAAACAGGTCTACGAATTCTAAATTTCTGTTGCGAATTAGAAATCCTATTAATTGTGAGTTGTATTTCAAGACAGGATCTACATTGTAGTACGTGGCTAGTGCTGTGAAGAGGTACAGTAGGCCCAACGTTAGGTCTAAAAGTTTTCTTGTTTCAGTTGTTTGTGCCATTGTGGTTCATTTCTCAAGTAAGGAAATATACAAACTCTTTTGGGGGTATGGTGGCTCTAGTGGTAAAGCGCCTGCCTCATGAACGGGAGGTCTTGGGTTCGATACCCGACCGAGTCATTAAAAAAGGGACCTCCTGCCTTACTAAAATACTAGGCACTCAGCATTTAGATTGGAGAAGGATAATAATTACAATTACATTCAGGTATTAATTATTATGTTATGCAGGGCCCGGTGGTAGAACAGTTTCCTAACTGAAGTGGCTACCCTGGGAATTAAAACGTTAGATTATTTTTACCTTTTTTTTAAAAAGCCAAAAAGTTTTTTTTTTTATTCCAGATCCAGATTCCAGGCCTAATATCATATTGTATATTGTCTCATTTTTATGTTTTGTAATGTTTCTTTGTCTTGATTTTGTATATTTTAATGGAAAAGAAATGAATTCAATTCAGTGTTTGTTTTACAAAGTCATGAGAAGGGTAAACAAATCTGCATGAAAGGAACCTTCTAAACAACATGATATTATAAGTTTGGACAAAATTGTTCATGCAATAATATACAGAGTTAAAAGATTCACAATAATGATTGTAGAAATAGTTTATACCATGGAGCTATACATGTAGATCTATATTTTTTAGAAGAAATTTTTTTTGATAGAAATAAAATTTTTTTAAAGAGTGTACAGAAATAATGAAAATGGGATGAACTATTGGGCTCTATAAGAATTGATTTGGATATACAATAAGGCATGAAAATTATCTTTGTGATAGCAAATACAACATAACTGAATTGATTTAATAATTACAATACAGGGATTAATGTAGAGATACAATGTGCAAAATATAATTAAATTAAGTTATTTGGTTGAATGAGATATAAATACAATGAAACATCTCAATTGTCATGGTTGAAGATACAGTGGAATGAATGAATTGACAATTTTATTTGAAAAAAAAACGAATTTGTATTTTTGATTATTTTCGTGGTATTACATTTTTATACTTGATAAGTCAGAAAGTCTGCCTAAAGATGCAATAATGCAAGTATTGTACTCCGGGAAATAAGTTTTAAAATGTCCCCAAAGTATTACATATAGATCATTTTGTCTTTTGACATTACTTAATTTGCATATTAATATAGATAGCCCTCAATAATAAAATGTTAGAGCGTTAGAGGTTCCATGTCCCACCAATGTTTAATTTCTCACTTTTTTTATTTTCTATGATTTTTAATAATTGTAATAAATACTTAATGCTCATTTTACCAATTAAGCAAATTAGGTGCTCCAATTTGCATAAATATGCATACATCTAATTTCTCGTACTGAAAATTTAAAATGTAATATTTGGACTTTCTTATCCCACCAATGATTACTCCATACAATGCATATATGAAATTATGTAGGGTGACTTTGCAACAGTTTGTACTCACTGCCATACATCATAAAGTAGGTAGTGAAATCTAACTGAGGTCTGAATGAAAAATAGATCTGAAGGAAGATGATTTCTAATTCCATTCAATTCAATCATGGTTTATTTCATATTAAAAAAAATACATGTTACACAGCCCAAACTTAAGGCTGAAATTAGCATGTTAATATGTTATTAATTCCTTAAGTTTATTATTTTAGAAATAAGAACACATGGCTATTGTGTATATTTTTCTCTCATTTTTTATTTAAATTATTCTCACAGATGCTGGATGAATTGCTGTCAACATCTGTTGAAGCTAGGGATGCTGAGGAGCAAGGGTCAGCAGTGGAGCCTGCATCAATGGAAAGTCCATCAGACACTGATGAGCCAGGATGCAGCCAATGGACAGATGAACATTCATCTGAGTCTGAAGAATCCTTTGATGAACAGGTATAAATTTGTTTTCAAATTGTGCACCCCCTCCCCGTGAAAAGACATGAAAGCAAACAAACATAAAAGGTAATTTAGCAGCAAATAAGGGATAATATTGAGTAAATTATCAACCACAATGAATTTAGCAGAATTTAGGATACATGTAAATTATATTGACATTTTTTTCTTTCCAAAGAAACCAAAACCTTTATGCATGTGATTCAAACAAGACATATGGTTCATGAAAAACTCATAATACTTGTCTTCCAAGTCTTAACATACCTGGCTGTGACTGAAATTACAGTTTATCCCAAAATTGATTCAGGTGTAGTTTTGATTAGTATTTGTGCTGGAAACCATACTTTATTTATGTATATAATTTTTTTGCATGTCACTGGTAGTGGTATGTACATGTATTCAGCATATTTTGGCTACTGTATTGATATCCAATTAACAGCCGTTCAAAGATCCAGCTATGGAATTTCAGCAGCATGGCCATACAACCTCTGTTGGGATACAGGTCTCTGTAGCAACAAGAGTTAAACGTAAGTTTATTTTTCATCTGTTTATCTATATTGTCAATTTTCCTTTTGAGGCTGGTGCTGCTAAGTTGTGGAAAGTTTTTGTAAACATATGCTCTAGATAATATATTTATTGAGGCTATAAATATTGAATTACTGATATTCATTCCCAATCTGACAGAATCAGTGTCATGTAGTTTAATTAACTTGGCTATGATAGTCATGAACATCTATAGCTATTATACATTTACATTTAATAGAATACTGCATCATTCTGTGTTCCTTGTATATTTTTGGATACTTGCAAGCGATTTTGCTGATTTGCATATGCGCAGTACCAAAACCATTAACAGGAGTCATGCTCAGTATGTCACATATTATTCACAATGTTGCTAGAAAGATAAGTTACGGGTACCAATTTGAAGGTGTAAATGTTGCAATTCCACTTGAAGAATAAGTCCTACGCAGTAGTCCGGGCCACAGATAACTTACACCCTGGATTGCAGATATGTTGTGTTCCCCTATGTCTGAAAATTTGTTTCACAACCAAAGTAAAAGTAAAATATACATGGACATTTTCAGGGTCCCAAAGGGTTGTACTTCTGCAGAACACAGGTTCACAGATACCACCCGATATTCCAGCCTTTATTTCAAGAGGGACCTCTTTTGACAAAGGGGATATACCAGAAGAGAAAGTTGATGCGAAGGAAGCGGAGGAAGAAAGGTTATCATCTCCAGAAAGTGACGCCGCAGAACCCTCCTCACCTGGATACAAACCACCATCATCTTCATCTTCATCATCAGATGAGCGTGTTATTGCCAAGCCACAAAAAAGACAGAGAAAACGGTTAGTTCTTTCATTATCCTGTTCAAAATCAATACTAGTACTGTAAATTCTTTTGAGAAAAACCTCAGACACATATCATAGTGATTTAATAAATAAAGCATTTTAGATAATTTTTCTTATATATTACAGCAACAGCAGGCTGATGAAATTCTTACATCGTCTTTTAGGATTTTTTTTGTATTTCTAAACAATTTTATTTTTTGTCTTTTATTTCAAATACAGGAAAAGGCGATCAAGCAAAAAGGCCACATGGGAAGCCCCAGCCCAAGGTATTCCTCCACACAAGGAAAAAAAATACATTGTATACGAGTCTAAGCTTTTGGAGCTGTTGCAGTTTTGCCCATCCTGCAAGTCTGCAAATGTGTCCCTTGTAAAGAGGGAAGTTGGAAGCCTCCTTTCTGTGACAAGGGAGTGCCTGTCTTGTGACCAGAAGTCGACAACATGGGAGAGCCAGCCATGGATAGGCCCCTATCCTGCTGGCAACCTCCAGCTGTCAGCGGCAATCCTGTTTGCTGGCGGGAGCCCCAGTGAGTCGCTGCGAGTGCTGAAGCATTTTAACGTAGCAACGCACACACGCAGGACTTTCTTCCGACACCAGCAGAAAGTTTTGCATCCAGCTATCACCAATCAATGGCAGAAGCAACAGAACCATCTGCTCACTGAACTGTGTGAACGGGGTCTGCCACTCACCATTGGGGGAGATGGGAGAGCGGACAGTCCAGGACATTCTGCAAAGTTTGGGGTATACACTGCCCTAGAATTGAATGTCAACAAGATTGTTGATTTTCAGCTGGTTCAGGTGGGTCTGATTTTCTGTCCTTAGTTCATGTTCCCATGATACATATGACCACAAGTGCCTAGTTTTATTTCATGAAATAGAAAGTAAATATAAAGAATCTGCATTTTTGCCAAGACGGGTTAAGTTGAAACACAATTCCTCTTGTCTTGGTTACTTATTATATTCATGTCTGCCAATTTAAATTGATTAAATTTAAAGGCTATTTTGATGTTCCAGCCCCAAACTGTTATTTCATGTTATCACTATTGTGTGTTATGCAATGTTGATTTATATTTTGTATTTTGTTTTTTCATAGAGTAATGAGGTGAAGGGTTCGTACCACATGGAGTTGGAAGGTTTCAAGAGAGTTGTCAACTTTCTTGATGACAAGGGACTAGTAATCAGGAAGTTGGTAACGGACCGACATAGACAACTTGCCAAATACATCAGAATCACACTTCCACACATTATTCATGTGTATGATGTCTGGCATGTATCCAAAGGTGAGTAATTATCATACATTTGTGTCTTGCAAAATATATTTAAAATGAAATATTAATTCGACTTGTTTATGATTAAATATTTAGTGCTTAAACTCCTGGTCCTAAGCAAAAGCAACTATACACTGCTAGAATGCTGCAAGTACTCAGAAAACAATGTGAGTTTTATCTAATTTAATTGCTTACCAAGTGAGTTTTTTGCTTTACAAGCACTCAAATTAGCGAGCTTCAAAAAACAGCAGTATCTCACTTGTCAAAGGCCTGAATTCTGTGATGTCATTTCATGTGAAGCGAGTAGTGATTTAGTCCAAAAATTAATGCTTCTATTTCACATTCCATCTCCTTGTTTCTCTTTTGCATCATGCTTGCATTTGGTTTTTCATATAAATACGTGAGGCAGTTATCTATGATAAACATTTCGCATGATGTCATCAATTAAGGCATTTTTGTTGTTTTTGTTTTTAGTTTTGGTATATTTTTTATTACCTATATTAGGTGTTGGAAAGAAGGTGCATGCCTTGGCGAAGCAAAAGGATTGTGAAGAACTTGTGCAATGGGAACCAAGCATCACCAACCACATGTATTGGGTGGCTGCAACTTGTGAAGAGGATGAAGACGATCTGAGGGTGGCCAAGTGGAAGTCTCTTATGAACCACATCCAAGGGATCCATGAAGGTCATTCTGAAGTCTTTCCCAAGTGTCTTCATGGTGACTTGCAAGCTCAAGGTCGCAAGAAAAAATGGCTCACACCAGGTAAATTCATGAATAAGATTCATTTGTTTAATGTTAGATCTGTATCATATGAAACAAGAAAAATCAAACCTTATGAATATTGTATTTTCCTTACCTACCAATACCATTCATTATCAATTTATGCCATTACTCTCATAAAGTATGTTGATTCAATTTTATTGCATTTTTTCCATTTTGAAAACTGTAATTATGACGTTACCTGCTCATTAAGCATGATACACTGGTTACCTAAGGCAACAATTGTTTAATGATTCCGCTCCTTTTGTATCCATTTTTCAGGCACAAAAGTCTGTGAAAAACTAACAGGTATCGTGCAAAGCACCATGTTGTTGAACGATGTGAAAAAGTTGTCTGGAGACCAACAGACATCTTCCCTGGAGTCATATCACAGTCTGGTGAACCGGTATGCGCCCAAGCTGAAGTCCTATTCGTATGAAGGAATGACTAGCAGGTAAATGCACTATATATTCTATGAGAAGAGTTACATTGGACCATGTTTCTTTATTTAGCATACACACAAAATAATGTGGGTAATTCCAAGCAAAAGTGGATATTTATAGGACTCTATTAAAAAGGGTAGATCTAATGTTTGGATTAAAACCCATATGGAATAATGCAAATGGTTTTATAACCCCCCCCCCCAAAAAAAGTCTGACAGATAGTAAGAGGCAGTGGCGTACCTAGGATTTTCCACAGGGGGGGGGGGGGGGCAAAATCGGCCGCCAAAAAAAAAAAAAAAAAAAGGTCTTCAATAAAAAATAAAAGGTTATTGTACCAGAAAAAAAAAAGAAAAAAAAGGTCTTCAATGAAAAATAAAAGGTTATTGTACCAGAAAAAAAGAAAGAAAAAAAAGGTCTTCAATAAAAAATAAAGGTTATTGAAAAAAAATTGAAAAAGCAAAAAAAAAAAAAAAAGGTCTTCAAGCTCGTCAGGGGGGGCAATAAAGGTATTCAAGTTCGTCAGGGGGGGGGGGGCATAAAAGGTCTTTCAAGCTCGTCAGGGGGGGGGGGCAGTGATATGTATTTTGTATGGGTTGTTGCTCGTCCCCCCCGTAGGTACGCTAGTGGTAAGAGGCCACATTCATTTTATAAAATTAAAATTCAAGCATTAGTTTGAATAAACTTAACTTTGGTATTTCGTGATCATTCCATGTGGTATGGGTATCAAATGAAAGAGCAGACAGTTTTATGTTTAAAATTCAGATAGCCCTGATAAGTGACTTTTTGGTATCCTTTCTTTGAACTGTTTTTCTTGTGCAAGAATGAAAAATCTTCTGAGTTAAACCGGGTGAAAAATAAAAGCAATTTGCATGTTGCATTGTGTTTACGCACTGTATTAGACATGCTTTTACTATGTGCATTTATTTTCTGGTTATCATTCAGGCTCAGACTTGCTGCTATGGACTTCAATGAAAATGGCAACCGACAGCAGGCAAAAACGTTGAAAGGGGACAAGCGGTACATGGTCAGCAAACCAAAGTACAAGCCAGGGAAGGCATCAGTGAAAGCTGTTAAGGAAGCAAAAACATTCAGTGAGTTTATTTTGTTCTGTGTGTTATCGACTATAGGTTCATCATCATATCAGAAACATATTATGAAAAAGGATGATTCCATGGCAATGATTCATTACTAGAGTAACATCAGTTAAATCCTACTTTTCTCATGTGTTATGTTGATCACTATAACTGTTCTCAACAATATAATCTATAAAGATTAAAGAGCTTTTTTTTTTCCTTGATGCCCATTGGTGGTACATTTTATAGCATACTAACATGGCATAAGAAAAACACTGGTAAATCAATACCATCCAACATATTTGTATATCCATTAGCTGGTCTAGCTGACCTGTACATGTTGAACCTCACTTTTTAACCTTTTTGTATCTCAGAATTTGTTGATGATCTGATGGATGAGGTCAGACGATTGTGCACAGGATCATCTCAACTGCCAGAGAGGAAGGAAGCCCCGCCATCTTTATGCAGTGAATATACCTTTCCTCCCAAGGAGGAACTTGTTCAGGATCACCGAAGTCGTTTTAATTAAAATAAGCGAACTGTAAACCCTATCATGCTAATATCGTATACAGCTTCATGATAAATTGGAACGAATGAAAGATTGAACACATAAGTTCATTTAAGAGAAAATTTAGTTACTCTATTGAAGAAAAGATTCCTTATGATTAAACATGCCATTTTCATCTGATGAACTATATTTTTTAGCGAATTTTATATGAAGACATACATCTCTGATGTACATGTAGTTGTACAAATAACATTGTGAAGGCAAAACAGATGACTGAGCAATTTGATACCTTTGCTTCAAAATTATTAAACAAAAAGAATCATATCTATTATGGAATTATATTTGTTTAAGTTTTGTTCAACAGTAAAGTCGACCACATACTTGTGAGTGATCAGTTACATAATTTTAAGGAAATATTGTTGGGAAAGATTTGTTCAACAGTAACACATGTACAATTCTTCTTTGCAAGGAGTTTTGTTAGAAATACTATTCATTTGAAACGTTGGTCAATGATTATCATGATGAGTTGTGGTTCAAAATCTCTCATGCTGGCCGGTTACGACCACTGTAGCTCCAACAGTGGTTTCCAAAAGAAAACTTTCATGGTCTATACAATTTCGGAATACTAGTAACTGCAATAATTGTATAAAATTTTGAAGATTTAAGAGCATTATCAGAATGTTTTCTCTACTGTGTTATTTGCATGTAATAAGTAGATATTTCTTTACATAAATGTGATTGTATTTATAAATGTAGATGAAGTAGTTGAAGTACATTTGATATGCATGTCAAAGTATTTCACGTTTTAGCCAGCTGAATTTGATGACTCGGATATGTGTCGTGTAGCTTAAAAAAAATCTTGCATGACCTGAAGCAACGGCTACTAAAATCAGAAAACATTTTTTTAAAGCATTTTTACAAGCAACTCTGTAAGAAGTTATATAGCATGTATTACATAGATATTTCTTTGTATGAATGTTATTGTGTTTATAAATGTAGGTGAAGTGGTAGAAATACATTTGAAATGCATTTCAAAGTGTTCCATGTTTTAAACAGCTGAATTTGATGATTCAGGTAGCTTCCAAAATCTTCCCTGATGTAACATCTACTAAAATTGGAAAACATTTTTTTCCCCCCAATTTTTTCAAGCATTTGTACAAGCAACTCTGTAAACTACCTCCATGGTTATACTTATCTTGACCCATTCAGGACAGGAATTAATTAACAACTAAAGTGATCACATTTCGTTCCTCAAATGGGCAACAGCAATATTTATTTTAATGCTACATGCTTCCAATTGAATGTGATGTCTTTGAAACCAACATACATGGTTTGGAACTTGGATAATATTTTTTAAACGCCAATTTCGATGAAAAACTCTGGTCTTCAATTCTTCCAATGTGTTGCCAATTTGAGGAGTTTAAAGATTATCCTCATAAAATTCCTGGCAGTATGGTCACTCAACAATGAGTGCAATGTATGCATAGTTTTTTTTTCTCTCTTTTACTAATGTACCTGGTGTAATTTTTAGAGCTCTGAAACAAAAATGATTTACCTTAACCACTTAAGGTCGATTGTCCTGAACGAGTTAAGCCATAACATGTCTATTGACCAGCTTATATTTATTCATATTTATGTCTCTTGCACTCATTTCTACTTGCAAATCAATGCTTCTCTGAGAATATAATAGTTTGCAGGATTTTTTAACAAAAAAAAAAGCATTCTGTCTCTTGTCTTTCTACAGCTACTGCATAGTTTATGGTAATACAGTCCACTACCATTATATGTGCACTGGAAGGACGCTCTTGTTGCAATGCTCCAAATGTCTAAACTGTGCATTGGCATATTTTTTATGCAAGTATAAAGTGTAAAATCAATGCCGCATTTATTTAGAGGTAATTGATTTGGCCTGGAAAGTCTTATTATAATGGGAGTGGACTATTGTAATTTTAGACTGAATATTGTTGACAACCATAAAGGATTTTTATATGTAGGTTTTAAAAATGAGATCACCGAGACTGTACATTGCAAGTTGGCAATTTGGAAAGTAAATTATAACAAGTGGTAGGGACAACTTTCCAATGGGCTGTATACTCAGTTCTCAGGGAATTGTGTATTACCCATAAGTAGGGCCCCCTCCCGGTAGTACTTGAAATATCAGCATCTTTTATGTTCCTGAGCAAAAATACCATATATAATTTTAAGTAAAAATGTGAATAAAAATAACTTTTTATGCAATACACATTTGTGTATATTGGGCAAATGGAAAATATTCCCTCCATCAAGATGACAGCATCAATACGGTGAAGCCTCCATGATAGTTAATGGTATACAAATTACAAATTTTTACAACTTTCAGAAATTCATAACTTTCTTGTTACTCCGATATAATACACTTTCACCTATTGTATTATTTTTCTTTCCCCTCTTTTAACAACTTTTTATCTTGGTTGGATTCCTCTTTACATGCACTCTTGCCCCTTGGGCCTGTTTCATAAAGAGTAACAACAGTTGGTAGTTTTGTCATTATGGCAACTACCATGGTAACCTTGATTTTGATTGGCTGCTGAGCAATGTTACCATGGTAATTTCCATAATGGCAAAGTTACAACAGTCACAGTTCTTTATGAAACGGGCCCCAGATTCCACTATCGCTCTTTTGTCCCTCTTTCACATGTTCTCCACTTCCATCAAATCTACATTGTACAATGCTCTTACCTCTGAATTTAAATACAGATAACTCTGCCTAAGTCTACCTTATATTCATCTAAGTCAAAGCAATTTTGCAACATTCAATCATTCATCTATCATCCAACATTTCCTAGCCTGTAGTCTTGCCCGGGGCTACTGCCATTGTCTTTTGCGTTCAACTGTTAACAGTGGGCTACAAAGTAGCACAGCCTATACACTCCGGTCCTGCATTAATAGTTGCCGTTGTTTATCAACAACAGACAACACATAATTTTAGTATGAAACTTCCACACCTATTTGTTGACCATAATTTAAAAAAATTGACCAACGCTAACTGTAGTATAAGCTGTGGGCTGCAAATCGTTGTTTGTTTACATTAACAGTTGGCAGCAAAAGACAATAGCACCAGCCGCTGCCTAGATTATAGGCCAAACATACCCAAAATGTTTGGTTTCATTAGTTCACTCTTGTTATAATGATAATCAGATAAAGTAATTTATAATGACAGGCAGTTTTCCAGTACCAATTTCATATGTACTGCATGAGTGCTGCCATAAATATTAAGATTATAACAGAAGTGGACTGTAGTAAGACTGCCTAAACTGACTTTGGAAAAGAACGCAAGAAAATTAAGTTGGTTTGAACACCTTTATTTAAAGAAAACAGAAATAAATACAATCAGCACTTCCCTGTTATTTCATCAAAACATACAATAATAAAACAACTCTGAGTGCTTGTCTTTAGCACAGTGATAAAAACATCAGAATCTTTATGACTTTTTATCAGTCAAAAATGTGACAAAAAGAAATTTTCTTCTACACACCAGGTATACTTGGCAAAAAATTTCTTTCAAATTACATGTACTTCTAGTTGAGAGATCACAAAATAATGGCACTCGATAAAATGTTTAAGACTTAAGTACATCCAGTCCTTGTCATGGAATCAATCATGTATGTCTCTGTTGATTCAGAGGCGCCTTCATTGAAATCAACATAAAAAAGGTCTACGCATCTTCAAAACCTCTGTAAATGTCCGATGGATAAGTAGCTCGGATGTGAGTCACCGCACAGGAAGGTAGGGGGACGCGCACAGATCTCCCTAGAAATCCCCAACACCATCTTGCGAGCTGCCGATAGCCAACGTGCCTGTGTTTCCTACAAAAAATAAATAGAAATTAAAAATAAGTAAATCAGATACAGAACATCACATGATTTCTAAATCTACATCATTAAAATTTCCCCTAAATCCTACTGACTACCATTAGCGGCGGAAGTCAAAAAATCTAGGGGGATTACCAACATTTTTTGACAAGCAACCCCCCCCCCCCCAATAAAAAAAGTTATCAACCAAAATTTTAGGGGGGGGGGACAAGAAAATCTTTTGACAAGCAAAAAAAAGGTGATCAAATAAAAATTTAGGGGGGATCGTCCCCCCACCTCAAATTTAGGGGGTGGGGACACGTTCCCTCCCCCCCCCCCGCCTATGCTGACTACTACATGTGCATATATTTTAGGTGATTCATAAGTAAGGAGGGGGTTGTAGTTAACACCTCTGAGTCAAAAAAGAATAAAATTGAAGACTGCTAATGGAAATAACCATTCAAAAATATATATCACCGTAGCTCATTACAACACTTACCTTATGTCTTATGATACATATTTTCATAATTTTAAATGATATAAAACATGATACCATTCAGGACAATTGAGTATTTTGAGTTGATAAAAATCATGTTTTTTTTTATAATTTTTTTCTTATTCCAATATTAGATTGCAGAAAATAAGTGCAATTGTTCATGAAAAAACACTCACTCATTTTCAGTTGCATCATGCCGTGCTCTGTCACCATATTGCTGACGATACCCTAAGTATGCAGTGTCTAAAACCCACGGATTTAAACAAACCCCTTCAAAGCCAGGGTGCTCTGTGATGCAGTTCAGTTCTGCAGCAGTGTACTGGTCCATCATCGCCACTACCTGAGCCACTTCTTTGCAGCAGTACGACTCGACAACTCGAGGCATCGCTTGGCATCCTCCGCTGCATGAACACCTGCATGAACAACAGAAATTTGAAAAACAAAATGAAAACATTTATTAGACTGCAAGATACCAAGTGTTAGGTCAAGTAAAATGATTCCTAGTTCACTCCATCGAATTCGAAGCGCCTCAGCTCAGGTCAAAGCATCGGGCAGCAGCCACAGCTCAGATCCGTTCACCAGCCTCGTTTCGGCTTTTAATAGCAACGTAACTGAGCTGTGTTTCCAGCCGGAAGCGTCGGGTAGCAGCGGCTGCAGCGCACGCTAGTGCTCCGTCACTTCCAATCCGACCTTCTCAGATGAGACATCTTTTTCAGACACTCAGGGTACTAGTTACGGAGTATTAATAATACGATTATGTATGAGATAATCTTACCAATTGTTGTTTCCAAGTCTACCCTCAATGTCATTTTCTTGGATGGCACCAACATTCTGAATTTCTTCCCCTGGTTGGAACTCGGGCTCGAATTGGTACGGCAAAATACCCGCTGCTTGCATGCCAGCAGGAATATCAGGACCGGCCTCTACTTGATTTTCTCTGGCAAATTCTTCTTCTTGCTCACTCTCTGAATTCGACCATGGAGAATCTTGATCAGATGACAAGTGGGCAGGATCATATTCACTCTCTGATCCTGAAAGATCACTCATGATTTGTGCTTGAATTTAAAATGTTTCGCGAGAACTTGTTGTGAAAATTCAATGGATACGCGCGCTTGGCCGAGCGATCCCACTGCTTGATATTCCCTTGATGACGTCACACAACGATTACGTAATCGGTAGACTTTTGAACAATTTTAGTGGGCGTTCCCTAACCGTGGTCTTTTTCCTGATTTGTGTCGAATTGAGACAAAATTACGGGAAACAATTGCCAGATTCGTATTCAGCATGAAAAATTGCATATACTACATCATAATAAATTTTTTTGAGTTTGCCAACCACACCACAATCAGTTTAAGCATTGAAGTGTTTGCATTTAGAATATAATATTTTTATTTTATGTCTTGTTCTTTTAAAGCCTCCAGAGAAAAAGATTCCTGCAACCCATGAGATAGTGCTGAATCACGGCAATAAATCAGTGAGTATAATTTTTCTCAGTTTTAAGTAATCAGGGGGTGTTTCACAAAGATTTAAGTATGACTTCGAGTCGCACTTTGACGCGTACATGATAAGTAATGCAATGCGCAAACTTAATTTGACTAAATACGTATCTCTCAAATCCCACTGCAGCACTCACATCCTTTGGCAAGATGTTTATCCTCATTTGCCTTACTCTCCACCTAGGTGTAGTAAATGGGTACTTTGTAGAAAGGAATTCCTTGAATGCTCAAGCTTCCTATCAGGGTAGCTGTGCTAAAGTCAGGGTAATAATGCATAGTAAGTACAAACATTGTATTAAGCATGTTGATTATATTATCTACTTGTGTTACGCCCCCTGCTCAGGTATCGGCTGTAGCTCTGGATCCATCAGGTTCTAGGCTTGTGACTGGTGGTTATGACTTTGATGTGCGTTTCTGGGACTTTGCTGCTATGGATCCTTCATTGAACTCCTTCAGGTCTTTCCAACCTTTTGAATGGTAAGCCAGCCTATTGAAAAAAATGGAGTTCTGATGGACGTTCAATTATTATTTGTCATCTAACAAGGGGCCCACTGCATTAACAGTTGCAATCAAACGCAACTCAAAAATCAATTGCAACTTGATTTTTAACACATCAAAAACACTTACTTGGGACTTGCACTTGATTCTTTTTAAAATTGCATTTAAGGACGTTCCACAGTTATGTTTGTGCGCATTATGATCTGCGCATAGTTTACACTGCGCGCTGACGTCACAATGGATGAACAGGTGATTAATTAGCTGCGGGTATGAGCTGATTTTTCTCATCTTCTGCACTTTAACTGCAGATCCGATGTGTTATTTCATGAAGCTAAAAAGTGGAATTATTCCATGGACGATTAAAAAAAATTATCTACAATTTCAAAATACTTTACTCTGCAGTGCTGCCAAGAATCACGGATATTACCCCGAGTTTGAATAAATGGTAGAGTGGTTTTGATTTTTTCTTCACATAGATACAAATTATTCGGCGCATTTTTGGTGTTTTAAAAAGCACATTTGCTCTAATAAAAATGCTGATAGTTTAAAAACAACACATGAACCCCTATTTTTTAATGTTTGTACCTCTTAGGTATACCTTCCTTTACAACTCTGCAAATTTTGGTGAAAATGACATGGATTTTGAATAAAGTGCAGCATTTATTGTACGTTTGTAGTTTGTTACTGAAATTTCACATTTTTGTCTCACCTGCATAGCAGAGTGAGACTATAGGCGCCGCTTTTCCGACGGCGACGGCGGCGACGGCGACGGCGGCGTCAACACCAAATCTTAACCTGAGGTTAAGTTTTTGAAATGACAGCATAACTTAGAAAGTATATGGACCTAGTTCATGAAACTTGGCCATAAGGTTAATCAAGTATTACTGAACATCCTGCCTGAGTTTCATGTCACATGACCAAGGTCAAAGGTCATTTAGGGTCAATGAACTTAGACCATGTTGGGGGAATCAACATCAAAATCTTAACCTAAGGTTAAGTTTTTGAAATGTCATCATAACTTAGAAAATATATGGACCTAGTTCATGAAACTTATACATAAGGTTAATCAAGTATCACTGAACATCCTGCATGAGTTTCACGTCACATGACCAAGGTCAAAGGTCATTTAGGGTCAATGAACTTTGGCCGAATGGGGGTATCTGTTGAATTACCATCATAACTTTGAAAGTTTATGGATCTGATTCATGAAACTTGGACATTATAGTAATCAAGTATTACTGAACATCCTGTGCAAGTTTCAGGTCACATGATCAAGGTCAAAGGTCATTTAGGGTCAATGAACTTTGGCCAAATTGGGGTATTTGTTGAATTACAGCCATAAATTTGAAAGTGTGTTGGTCTAGTTCATAAAACTTGGACATAATAGTAATCAAGTATCACTGAACATCCTGTGCGAGTTTCAGGTCACATGATCAAGGTCAAAGGTCATGTAAGGTCAAAGAACTTTGGCCACGTTGGGGGTATTTGTTGAATTGCCATCATATCTCTATAAGTGTATTGGTCTAGTTCATAAAACGTGGAAATAAGAGTAACCAAGTATCACTGAACATCTTGTGCGAGTTATAGTAGTTTTCAAAATCAGCACTGCTGCTATATTGAATCGCGTGATGCAGGTGAGACGGCCAGAGGCATTCCACTTGTTTAGATTGGGATTTTGTTATCTTTTACGCCATTTTTAAGAACTGGCAGTGCTGTTAAACTTAAAATTGCAAACAAATAGCACTATAAATAGATTCTCCATTCTAACGATACAATTATTAACTCTCTTGCGAAATTTGATGACTTTTTCATGTATTTTGACTGAGTAATAAAGGTTTAAACTCATTGTAGTAATCTTGGGCGGTCTAAAAATGCCAAATTCTTTTGAATGCGCAATTTTTAAGAACATCAATTTAGGTGAACTTTGAAGCTCTATAGCAAAAAATCAAGCACATGGACCTATATTAACTTTTGCATATTTCAAATATTAAGGTTCTAAAGTATCTATGTGCAAAGTTTGGTGAAAATGACATGGATTTCACTTTAACTGTGGAACGTCCTTAAACTGAATTCTTTCTGCAACAGGACCAAGATGTCAGATCTGATAGCTATCTATGGTCTTAATTTGCTTATGAATTACAGTTGCCTGACTGTTACTATGGTAACTGTCAGATGATAACTTGTCAGTGCTGGCAACTTTCATGAAACAGTCCCCAGATCTTGTGGTTACAATAAATGTAAATAAAGCTTTTTTCTGCAGTAATTGGAAGGATTTCATGATTACACATTGATACACAGGGCTGGTCAGGGCTGATGAAAGTTGATGTAAACCTGGAATTATTTTAAGGGAGTTGAAGGCGTTTATGTTTTGTAATCTAAATTAATGTGAACATGTTAGCAGTTCTCCAGTAATTGGTAGAGTCTGATTAAGTTGTAAGTAAAACATACGTAGGTGTCTGTGGTAAGATTTTAGAAACCTCGAATTGTGTGTTTATTGAGAATGACCCATATTCTGAACTATGGTTTTATTGTTGGTTTTTGCTGTTGTCTAAAATTTTGGTTTATCTATGGGGAGCCATATGGGATGCAGATCTCTCTAACTAGTTTTCTTAATAATAAAATCATAGGAAACATCTCAGTAAAAAAAAGAGTTACAAGAAGCAAACACATACTTGACACTCACAGCTTACCATAGTTTTAGTCTAGACTTGACCTAGTCTGCAGGCACAGAATTTTGGTTTTGACAATTTGCATAGTCTGGGGTAATGAGAATAGGTGTGCTACATGTATGTACTATGAATGACACAGACAGAGTTTGGAGTCGAGCCTAAGTTCACGCTTGACATGGTATAACTGGTTAAAGTGTCAAATTTCAGTCTGCGCATGCAGACTAACTTAGACCGTGGATTAAGTTAAACTGGAGTTCAGAATACTAGCCATAGTGGGGTAGTTTGTCTAACACCAAACACTTAGTTACATGTATCAATGTCTATAGACAAGCCTTATTTGGAAGCGTTGTGTACCAGTTCAGATTCTCACCTCGTAGTAAGAGGGTCGTTTGTTCAAATCCCTGTACCTAGCGTCCTTTGGCAAGGCATCAGTCAACACTTTGTCACTCTCCACCCAGGTGTTAAATGGGTACCCGGTAGGATGTGAAAGCCTATGTAGTATGCCTAGTAATTGAATCTTGTTGGAATGCTCCCCAGGGAGTGGAGAGGGTGCATACATGGTGACACGACCTTTGCTCTGGTCTTATTATCTCAGAGGGCATAGGGTGAGAGTTAGCATTGCAATAGAGTTGTTGATTCATAATAATAAAGATAAGGATTAGGGTTTATTTAGACTCGGGAGGTTAAGTTTTAGGTTTGGCGGAACATGCAGACTTTCCACTGGAGAAACTGGAGAAAATTCATGGAACTGCATACATTGTCTTTGCGGGCATGCCAGGGTCTGATGACCAAGATAATAATAATTGCAATGTAAAACAGTTGGTAACAGAATGTAATATACAAATAGCGAATAGGCATGAGTGCGAGATTTCGCATGAGGTGAAAGAAAGATGCTCTATTCAACGAGGCGTGAGCCGAGTTGAATAGAGCGTTTCTTTCTTTCACCGAATGCAAAATCTCGCACCATTGCACGAATAAGAATATTCGCTATTTGTGTTGTACAACGCCTCGGAATTTAGCGAAAATATGAAAAAACAAAGAGTTTATCCCTATAGTAATCTATGAAAAGGGAGCAAAAATACCGAAAGCAGAAAGCAAAATCCCACAAGCGCACAAGACCTTGGGCAGCCTTGCGCATTTAGCCAGCTGGCTTATACGCGTATTGTTCATTTTTACCGAGCGCAATGAATTAAATCGTATTGTGACGTCACCTCCTAAAGCCGTGCAACGGTACATTTTGGATGGTACGTCTTTTGTGCAACGGTACGAATGTTTGACATTCAGCCTCCCATTTGCTCGCGTACAACAAGCTAAGTAGGCGTTGTACAATAAGCGCTATATAACTGTAACTATAATTATCATTTTTTATCCACCTTAGCCATCAGATTCGAACCTTACAGTACAGCATCACGGGAGACAGGATACTCATGGTGGCAGCAAAACCTCAGGCAAAGGTCGTTGACCGGGATGGCTTTGAGGTCATGGAGTGTGTCAAAGGTGACCAGTACATCGTTGACATGGCCAAGACTAAGGTATGCTACCTTTAAAGAATTACAGCCATATTATGATTTTATGTTTAAATTAGCATAATTAATTAATTAGAAATTAATTTGATTAAGTTTGGTACTATTAATTATCCAGTGTGGGGATTATGTCATGAGTGACGTGCGTGCCAGTCTTCATTGCAAATGCATTATCAACGACTGAGATAAGAGGGGGGCAACAAAGGCCCCCCCCCCCCATTGCAATTTTAAAACAGCCCGGGCTATGTAGGTTTTGAATACAACCAATTTCTTTTGGCCAGCTTTTAGGATGACTTACAGTTGCGGGAAAATGAAGTGTTGCAAATTATAACAAGTTTCTTGTGTACCAAATATCCAAGTAATGTATTGATTATTTGTTTGTTAAAGATGTAAAAAAATAATGATATGACAGCTAAATTATGAACAATTAATCTTGTGTCAAGCACTTGAAACAAGGTTACTAATGTTGTAAATTATTTTTCCTTCCTCTTATTAAATTATCACCCAGTGAGCATCAAAGTTTCATTGGAAACCCATTAAAACCTAATGTCTTTACTAATACTATACTATTGTGTATTATTATTTATTGATGTAAGAGTATTTTTTGTTTTTCTTTTCAGGGACATACTGCAATGTTAAACGGAGGCTGCTGGAATCCGAAAGTAAAAGAAGAATTCATCACTTGTGCAAATGATGGGTAAGACAAACGTGCCTATGTTTTGTTTGATTTTCTTTTACATTGATTTCATACAATGCATGTAGGCTACCATGTTTTCACTGTGACACAACATATGCTCCTGCGACATTTGCCCTGGTCTTAATATCTCAGAGGGCATAGGATTTTAATAGAGTTTTTGGTTCAGAGTAAAGTAGAGATTATGATAAGGGTTTATTTACTTTTGGAGGTTAGGTTGTATGCCTGACTTTACATGCATATTTTCCATCGGAGTAATCATCGCCAGAGCAAATGTCATGGAATCTTTTTCACTCCTGTGTAGTATGTCGCCTGGGGGAATGGTGCCATAACGTTCTGCTTAGACAGAGAGTCGGGTAAGGGACAAAGTCTTTTCTGTTTACAAAGCAGAATGTGATGAAAGAAGTATCCTGTTTCTTATTGGTACTTTTAATCATCATTGTATTTACTCTATCAATTCAACCTTCCAGCACGGTGAGGTTATGGGATGTAAATCAGGCGTGGAAGCAGCAGCAGGTCATCAAGTTCAGAGGTCAAGGGGGTCAGAAGACCAATCCGACCTGCTGCGTATACAGCAGAGATGCTAAGCTTATCGGAGCAGGGTGTCAGGATGGCAGTATACAACTCTGGGATATGAAGAGACCTTTGGTAAGACATTTGTTAAATTCTTGTTTGAAGGGGTAATGATAAATAGAAGATCAATCCGACATGCTGCCTATACAGCAGAGATGCTAAGTTTACAAGTGTACAACTCTGGGATATGAAGTACTCATTGGTGAGGCACTTTATGCTTGCTGATTTTATGTTTGAGGGGACAATAATGACCAATGAATATGTAAATATAAGAATGATTGGAAATTGTTGCTATGAGCCTACTGTATCTTGCGTGTAATTGTATCCTAGAATTCCACCCGTAAGTGCCCAAAATGAATGAAAACTGATCAAAAATCCTCACTGGACATAGACAAAAATTTTTTTTTTTTTAAATTAACAGAAATGAATCATGAATATTAGTCTTTCTGATATTTAATTGATGTGGTCATGCTAAAATATTTCAGATTGTTTGATCAGTTACTATGACTTTCATGATCTATACAAGTTCATGAACCCTAGATAGTGTTAAACCTGGCTTCATGTCTAATCATTTTTTTTTGTGACAGGTAAGACCGACCTATCAACAAAAGAACGCTCATGGCATGGGTACGGATACATCCTGCATCACATTCTCATATGATAATCTGATCTTTGTTACAAGAGGTGGTAAGTAGTATAGACAACCGATTAAAGGGTTGTTAAATTCATTCAGGATTTGAAAGTATTTTTTTCTGATATTGATGAAATTTCCAGCATTAAGCTTGTTTGATATTTCTCTATCAATTCAAATCAACATTTTGCTTTAACATTTTGCTTTAACTTCAATTATTAATAATTTAAGTAAATGATGCCTTATACAAATCATATATTGTACCCTGGAAAAGTATGTTCTTGTCTATCGGTACACCATGTATTCTTCCTTGGGCAACTGTTTGTTGTGAAAAGGACCACCCAAACTCGCCCCATTCTCCTGAAGACGACAAGAACACGCTTGTTGAAACGTCGAGTTTGGCTGGTCCTTTTCAGGACCCCAGGACCACCAATTGCCCACAAAAGAATACAATGTGTACCATGAAACCACTACACTCTTCTTCTTCGCCATGGAAACCTTCACAAGTTACATATATTCTTGTCTTTTTATCAAATTCTCTACAGGTGATGACACAATGAAATCCTGGGATCTTAGAAACTTCAAGAGACCGGTTAATGTTGTGACTGGCCTTGAAAGCTTCTATCCAGTGTGAGTTTTAAATCAATTCTTAACACATTTTATGATAATTAAATTTGTTCTGTTCACTCTGCAAAATGCATAATCCTAACAAATACTTTGGACTGGGGTCTAAAAAAAAAAACCTTCAATAATTTTATCAGAAATCTTTATTGTGAAAAGATATTACTGCAACGTTAAATAATGTTATTGTTTTGAGTCACTTGCTCAAACTTGTGATAACCCATCATTGCTCAAAATAATAATATTTTTACCAATCTAACACAAGTATGTTTTTTTATAATGGAATCTATAAATGCATGTTTTTGTTTTACTTTTGTTATTATATGATTTACGATCACAGACAATGAGTGTTATATGTGTGTGATAAATTCATCAAGAACTGTTTGAATGATATAAATTTTAACCCTTATTAAACTGGGGGGTCAAATTGACCCCCCCCTCGACAAATTTCATCACTACGCCGTCGCGCAAAGATTTTTTTATCGCGGCGCTCACTGACTTTTTACTTTCAAGTCTTGCGCATCTTTTGAGACCAAAATTGCGACTCCCGGGGACGCGGTTCTGAAATTACGCAACATTTTGTAAGTGCATGTCAGACCCGAAATTGCTCAAAAACGTGATTCCGTGTACAAAGTCAATGCATATTGTGTTTTTGAACCAAAAATCATAGATGTATGATTATTTTTACTTTTGTTGGTTTGAATGGATATATTTTATGCTATTTATGATCGCAGAAGGGTCCCTGACAAAGTTCATTGGAAAAAACAATAAAAAACAAAGGTTTGAACAAACAAAGAAATACATAAGAATTAAAAAGACAATAAAATACATAAGAAATGAATTATATTTTTGCAATTTTTTTGTAGATATTTGTTAGAAATGTAATAATTGATACTCCAACCAAAAATTAGCATTCTACTAGCTATATAAATTGAGTTAAAGGCAAAAACATACAAAAAAAAAATTGGGGGCAAATTTCATACGCTTATTTGCATAATTAATTAATTAAAAATATAAAGAATTAATTTTGTTTAAATTTTACCATACAGTCTTGTAGTTTACATCAGGCTCTACACGCATGCAAATTTTCGCGGCAACCGCGTGATCAGCGGCCGAGATCTGAGGGGGGGGTCAAATTTACCCCCCCCCCCCCCCCCCCCGTATATACTGGTCTGAAATAGCCCAGTTAAGATAGGGTTAAAGTGTGGTGTTTTGAAACTGTCAATTTCCACATGCTAAATTTCCCCAGCAATGTATTGTATTATTATGCATATGTTCTATTATAAAATGTACTTCTTTTTGTTCACAGAGCTGAATGTTGCTTTAGTCCAGATGATCAGATGATTTTAGCTGGTCAGTCGGTGAGGAGAGAGCAAGAAGGAAAACTAATGTTCTATGACAGACACACCTTCAAGAAAATCACAGAATTAGAATGTGGACAAGGAGTAAGAATTACATTACTTTGCTATCTCAGTTCCAAGGCCATTAGTAATGAATTTTTTTTAAATAAATAAGTTATAAGCTACTTTTAAGATATATTTAAATTGTGGCAATGATTTGTTAATAATCTGTTATTAAATAAAGCTTTATGAAATATGGTTGAAGTCTTGGTTAATATATTGATCAGTCATGTTGTGATGTTAGGGATAGGTTTGAGGATGTGAAAGTCGAAATAAAAAAAAAGTGAAAAGGAAAATTTTTATTGTGTAGTGATATGCATATTCATGTCGAACTGGCCATCCATCGGGTGCATGTTCAAAGAGAATATCATGAAAGTGTGGTTTCATATTTCTAGTGTAGTGTATTTTTGCATTCAACATTTAATTCATATTTGTCCGTTCTCCATATTTTAAAGAATATTCCTTCACTTTTCTCTCAGAATTGGCAAAAATGATCTGAAAGATTCTGCAGAATCATTATGTGATTGATGATTAGATATCGTATGCAGTATAATATTGAATATTAGTCTACTTTACTTAATGAAATCAATTATGTACATTGGGACAACATGATTCAGTACATTCAAACAGCACCACTATCTTGTAATCACAGCACATGATCTTTGTTGATAAATTAACAAACATTGTCTATGATTACAGAGTGTAGTGCGATGTATGTGGCATCCAAAGTTAAATCAGATCATCATTGGCTCTGGCAGTGGACTCGCAAAGGTCTTCTATGATCCCAACAGAAGTCACAGGTATGTGAATACCTTTACATTGTTATTATCTTATGAAACCTTTTAAGATTGATTTGTTCTGATAATGTTACAGGGAAAAATGTATTATCCTCAAAACAAGCAGTATTGGTTTTGTTTTCTCTTCTTATATAATACCAAGGTGCTCTCTTTCAATAGTACAATTCTGATCAGTTTCTCATTTCAGTCGGTTGGCATGAAATTAATGCACCATTGTACTTATAATGTAACAAACTGGTTCCTGTTAAAATCCTATAGGCGAATTCCATAAAATATGTACGTCCGACCCCCTATTTGTGGGACTTTTATTAAATTCTCGGTCTCTGATTTCTTGTTCTTTTGACAGTCTCTAATGCTCTCAAATGACCATGCCTTGGTCAGTTTATGAAGTGAGGTAAAACTCAAGAAAAATGGGGGTCTGACGTACAAAAAGGTTGATTATTTTGTGGAATTACCATATAGGAATTACACAAAGTAGTAGTCAGTGAGTTAAAGGCAAAGCTTGATATTGATGTTACTTTTTAAAATCTGAGCTGTAAGGTCCCACTTGTCACCTGTGTATGTGATATGTTATAAAAACGAAGCACATAAAAAAAATGGCACCCCAAGATCCTTATTTAGTGCTTTAAAAAAGGTGAATTATATAAAGTGATCGGAAACACCATCTTAATATCATCTGATGCAGAGATTTATTGAATAATGATATTTCAGTCACAGACATCTTGAAACCTGCTGTGATTTCATAATTTTTTTTCCTGGCTGTGTTTTCATCCATATGAACAATATTAAATACAACATGAATAAAAGTTCAGGATTTTTTTGAAAAATAAGACCATTGTAATGTTAGCCTTTGCTTTAAGTTAGAGGTAGGGAATATACTGTGTTGCTTAATACACCACATAGTTTTAATTTTGGTAGTTATCTTTAGAATTAATGCTTATGGTAGTTATTTGATATGAAAATAATGTTAAAACATGTGTAAACTGATTGATATATTTGAATATCTCACTGTCTTTACTATTATTACTGCTTTTTGCAGAGGAGCCAAACTATGTATGGTCAAGAAGAGGAGAAAGAGGGTGGAGCCTGACATTGTCAAGAGCGAACACATCGTTGCTCGTAAGTTAAAATGAAACAGGAAAAAGATTTGAAAACAAAGTTTCGGCATTACTCCTATGTGTTTAAGATTGCACGCTCGATCTTTAATGAAAAATCATAAGTCAGAAAAAAAAAATTGTAATGACATATGCAATTTAATAATATAACCAACCTTTCTGTATGTCCGCGCCCAAGTTTTCTGTATTCTTAATTCACTTCATGCACTACTCAAGCCATGATAGGCATTCCACCTTGTCATGAAGCACGAATTAGAGATGATCATTACATTTGAGGAAAGTCCTGCATATTGACATCTTAATCGACAATCATATCACAGGTCTCTAAGCACTCTTTGTTGTGAAATGATCCAGACTAACATTGCTGTTGATGGTCTTGTTGATCAATATTATTTCATTCATTTGAGGTGATTTTGCATCACTTTTTGTTCGGAATTTGATTGGAATCAAGATTTACGATTTTATAATCATTGCTTTACAGGTTTTCTAATCGTCTTCGTTGAGTATCGCTAGATAAAACGAATGTACCACAAATCTAAGACGGTGTTCCACTGTTCGAGTCCAATTTACATAAGAAATATGTTTGTCAGATCCCAGTCTGTTCAATCCATCGATATCAGTAGGTGAATAGAGCCACAACGTGCTCATTTTAGTAAAAAAAAAAGTAGTCCAAAAGGTCAAAAGATGCACGGAGTTGCACACTTTTTAAAATTATGTGTGCGTTTCTGTGCATTGCGCATAGAGTACTTTACGCTTTGGTATGGCCCTGTATATACTGTTAATTGTGTACTTGGAGTACTTTTCCTTTGCCTCAAGGTCATGCATGCAGCAGCGCACAATGAGCTCCATCCAGCGTAAGGATATCGACGGTTCAATCGCACAGAACTCAAGGCAGCTCAGGCTTGGATCTTACCGTACCATGAACACAAACCCAATAGGAAATTTATTTTTTTTACCTCAGGGTTCTGTTCTGATTTAAACTATTATTCTATGTATCTCCCTGTAGCTGTCACGTCGAGGAGGGAGACATTGTAATAGGGAGGAGCCTCAGGAGATTATGGCTTATAAGAAACAGATGTTCTAATGAATAATATTATTCTTTGTATCTCTCTGTAGTTGTCATGTCGAGGAGAGGGAGACATCGTAACAGGGAGGAGCCTCAGGAGATTATGGCTTATAAGAAACAGATGTTCTGATTTAAACAATTATTCTTTGTATCTCCCTGTAGCTGTCATGTCGAGGAGAGGGAGACATTGTGACGGAGGAACCTCAGGAGATTATGGCTTATAAGAAACAGATGTTCTAATTAATGATATTATTCTTATATCTCCCTTCAGCTGTCATGTCAAGAAGAGGGAGACATCGTAACAGGGAGGAGCCTCAGGAGATTATGGCTTATAAGAAGCAGATGAAAGACAGACAAGATCCTGTGAAGTCAAGGAAGCCTGATCTACCCATCAAACAAGGTATGTCCTGGAAAGTCATAGGAGATGTCTCTGCCTGGTTGGCAGAAGGGCTATAGTATTTATGCTTATATCAATTTCCATTCCTGTAGGTCAGGGAAGAGGTCATTAAAGTACAAGTTCACCCGAATAAAACTTTGATTTTGATTAAATGATTTTAAAAATCTAACAAGCATAACACTTATAATAATCGGATGTAAAGTAAAAAAGTTGTGACATTTAGAAGTTTTTGTTAATTTCACAAAGCAGTTATTTGCACATCCTGGTCAGTTTGCAAATAAGGGGATTGATGATGTTACACACTCACTATATCTTTTGTATCTTATTATATGAAATATGAAAAGAAAAAAATTCTTATTGTCTTGTGAAGAAGAGTTTAATTCCTCCCAAAATATGGAATTTACCATTTATTTCAACATTTTATGGTTCAGTCAAGTTGGTCCTTATTGTAAAATCTGTAAAAGTTGTATAATTTGAACAATAAAAAACAAAAGAAATACTGATTGAGGGATACTATCAACTCTCATTTGCATATCACTGAGTTGTGCATGTAACTATTTTGTGAAAAATAAGCGAAATTGTAAAATGTCACAACTTTCTTATTGATTAAATTTTCACCATTTTGCTTGATTGATTTTCTTATATTGATTCAAATAAGAATATTTGTAGGGTGGACTTGACCTTTAACTGTTGCCAGCACTGTACATATGACCTAGCACATGCTTCAGCCAGTACCCTTATACCAGCTACACATGTATTGAAAATTACAGCATATGCACATCTAACGCCTTTCTGCAAGCTCCATGTATTTGATGAAGCCGTTGTTTAAATTACCATGAGTCAATCTAGTTGGTGGTTTGTTGGAAGGGAGCTGGCACCATAAATATGAATTCCCTTTTGCAGCTCATAAATTATATTGTGCATTTTTCTGTATATTGTGTATGTAAACACATTTTATATTATAAATTGAATTACTTTGAATACAGAAATAAAAGCACATAAACAAATCTAAACTCAGGTTTGTGTGTACACTGTACAGGGGTGTGAGAGTTCAGATTTTTATCTGATTTCAGATTTTTTTTGTTTTGATTTTCAGCTTAATTTCAGCTTATTTTTGGCCTTCCTCTGTTCAAAAAGTATGGGAGCTCTTTCTATTTCAGACTTTTTCAACACTCTTCATCTTTTTATTTGTGACCACTCACACCCCTGACTGTAGCATATTAGCATGTGCATAGGGAAGTGATGATTAAGACATGTCAGGTCATTTTAGGTGCTGTCTACATGAATATGTCATTGATATACGTGTATCACACTCATGTTAGGACATAAAACTTCAGGAATTGTAGTCAAACGAAATGCAAGGGGAAAATCTCACAGAAGTGCCACAAATGATGGGTGGTATTTCATGAAGGTGTTCATAATTACAAATGACTTCATGCACGACTGGTGATCTGTTCTTGGCTAAATTATATATCCATATGTAGCCGAATTATACATAAGAACATGTTCCAGTCGTAAAGTTGTGGGTAACTTTTGGAGAGCTCTATAGATTAAGCCAGGTTCGTTGAACTGTCTACAATGTTTCTCTTATTCTCAACCCTCGTCAGGTCAAGGAGGTCGTATCGCGGCTGGAGGTAGCACCCTTTCACGCTACGTTGCCATCAATATCGCCCTCACGAAGAAGGTCGATCCTAACATCAGTGCTCGGGACGCCATCTTGAGACATGCCAAGGATGCGGAGGAGAATCCGTTGTGGATTGCACCAGCCTATAAACAGTGAGTGATATTCAATATAGGTTTCTATTGGTTCGTAGATGTCATGTGACACTCAGCATGAGTGCGTGAAGGAGATGGGAGTCCATTCAGTAAGAGTTGGGCTTGAGTCTGGGCTCGGTCATGCAATCAGACCCATAAATTCAAGTCCAGGACTTGAGACTTGGATGCAGGACTTGTACGCATACTCAGTAGTCTAGGGCTTGAGTCTAGTCCAGGATTCAAGTTATAATGCAATAGTCTGAGTCTCTAGGAGATGGAAAGGGAAAATTCTTTCTTAGTTTGAAATTTGACATAAATACACAAATACACTGTACTGCTTTATCACACTTCGATTTTTTTATCTTTTTTTTTTTTACAGTACTCAGCCCAACCCCATCTTCCATGAATCAGATGAAGAAGAAGAGGAGGAGGAGGGGGGACCCAGCTGGTCCAAGAAGGCAAAACTGGACTCCGCTTCCAAGAAATGACACAACTGATTTCTAGCTAGGACTAGGACGGAGGACAAAACGACAGATACATGTTAACCCTAAGAGTTAGCAGATAAGTTCAGTTAGCTCATTTTATAAATGTCTGCCTTAAGATGTGAAGAAGAACTAAAAGATAAGTGGTTCGAATCCGATCCAGGTGGATGACTTAGGCGAACATTTGTTAACATGTCTTTGCATTGTTTCAGGGTAGGTTACAATGGACAGCACTCTGTCCCACGGATAGGATGTTAAAAGAAAATCCTTTGAAGGAGAAAGTAACTTCCTTATACCATAAGAGTTCTCTTTAATATTCATTTGTATTTAAGGGGATACCCACTGACTAATTAGTTGTTTCGTAGACACAGGTTATGTTGAAAAGTCCCATGGATAGGATGTCAAATTCAGAATCTATGTACTCCCTTTTCTTAGACACAACCCTCTGAAGCATTCCTTTAAATATAGGGGGAAACCCACTGACTTCTCCCACTTGGACAGAGTTTTTGCATGCATCAGGGACTCCTCACATTTACGCAGACGCATAAACATACGCAATCGAACAATATAGTCAAATAGAGATCGAGGTTTCTTTCCAGATAGTGGTGTTCTATTGCACAATGTGCCAGTAAAAAAATGAGAAAAGAAGAGAGATGTAGGGAAAGCAATGAAATTAGAGTCGGTCATCACCTTTTTCCTAGTCAAATTTAAATTAAAAAAAAACTTTTTTAGCCTAATGCTTGAAGTGGGGTTGTTGCAAAAAAGAAAAATCATGGGGGGGTACTGTACTTATTCAATCTTCTGTGTTTAATCGCCTTCCTCCGTAAACAAGAACAACAAATAGAACAAGATGACTTTTAATTATATATACCTCAGCTGCCGTCTTGTGTAAGCTTAGGAAGTTATGTAATGCACAGGTGCACAGAACTATTGTAGTAACTTTCTTAGGTTCAAGTGCTACGTTGTTAGAAGGACTCTGAACCTGTTCGCTAAAATGCCAAAAGCATTGTCAACAACTCTTCGAGGGTTTATGATTGCTTCTCCTTTTATCTTTTACTTGCATGGTGTCTTCTTTTTTGATGATTTCTTTGGAGTTGTAGATGTAAATGTACATGTAGATGCAGATGAATAAGCAGTCTTGTCAAGATCGTTAGGCCGGTCGGGTGCCATGGACTCACTTAGGTCTACATGTATATCCTTCCATTCTCATTATTTTCCCTATCGCTCTTTAAAAAAAAAAGACTGATAATCGGGAAACTACTTTAGACACCATTGCGAATGATGAGTTTTGTAATGTACATATTTTTCATACCCATGCAACAATATACAAATGATGCATGGGTTAGAGTGGGTCAGTAGGAACTGTGTGCACAAGGTAACTTTGGCATGGTTTAACCCACGAGGCGCAGCCGAGTGGGTTTAGCCCATAATGCCAAAGTTACCGCGTGCACACAGTTCCACTGACCCACGAAAGAAACCCATGCATCATCTGTTTTATAGAATGGAAAAATTTTATTGAATAAACCACAAAATTAATGATTTACCGGATGCATGATAATTTCATGCGTCCAGTAAATTCAATTTACTGGACGCATGAAAATATTTACTGGACTTTGATTTTTTTTACTGGACGCATGATTTTTTACCGGATGCATGAAAATTCCAAAATGTAATGCAGACCCTTTGATAACCCTGGAAAACATAAATATGTATGCCTAACTTGATAATATGTTGGCACAAAGGCATCATTATACCCAAAATGCCAGATACAGCTTTGCATTGACAAGATCTATGAGGCAGCCATAGCTGTGTGTGTATGCCCGGGCCGCTCCGGTGGCCAGTGCCTACGGCTGCCTGGGCCCGCACTGGAGATTTGGCTGTGCACAGCCAGCCCAGGGCAGTGCCAGTAGATCTATAAACGTTAGATCGTATGTCTGGACTTCTCAACTAACGAGTATGCAGGCAGTTTTAATCCCTATGAATTACGGTAACGTATTTGTACTTACAGATCATTTTGCATCCTTTATTTGATTCATTCTGCCTTGATCGAAAATTCAAAATTTTGACGTAAACAAGCGTAACAGTACATGCGCGATGACATCACAATGACCTTTTCGGACGATAGCTTGTTTACAGTGGATATCGTTTTGATTATCGGGATATCGTTCATGCAGCCCAGTAAAAATTCTTGCATTGCTCTCAACCAATCAGATTGCAGGGATTTTCCCATCCATTCTATAATTATGATTGATATAAAAATATATGCATGTCCTAACACAGTTGAGTTGTGTACCATATGACATCTTCTTCCTGCCCGTGGCTAAGCTGGCTAGAGTAGTTAGGGCGTTATCTTATTCGCATGCCTTTGAAGTGTCGGCTGAGAATCCTGTTGGTGTCTCCATTCCGCCTTGGACACCGTCAAGTGCTTCTTGACCTATGAAGTCTATCAGAAGCTCCTGCCATGGGAGGAGAAGAGCAGGTTGTGGTGGTCCACATCTTGTTCCTCCCATTAGCTGCTTCTATTACTTGTAAGCTTTTTTAACCGTTGATTTAAGGTTATACAATTTGACCCTTAGTTCTTCCACAGACCGCTGATTCCCGGCAACA
>NW_026974240.1:0-72620 GCF_037042905.1 Lytechinus pictus | reverse complement strand
TAAGAATTCCATGAGCTTTATTTTAAAAGAAAAATGAAATTTGGAGCACAAGTGGATTTCAAGTTATCGCTAATCAAAGTTTGCATTGGAAATGAAGAATTTATACAAACACTAATTATGAAGTTTTATTAAAAGCTTTGACATTGGCTAGAAATTACAGACGGGAAACCATTTGTTTGCTACTGAGAAGGATATCTCAAGGAAAATAGTTATATATTCATATGAATTTACTTTACCATTTTTCGACCGAAGATTTAACCTGAGATCATGAAAGAGAGAATATAACGCAACAAGTAATTGAAGAAATAACCCAAACTCTTTCACCAAATGAACACTTAGACTTAAATGGCGATTTAAGCCATTAAGGCGAGATTTTGAAGATAAATACATGATTACATAATTTTTGAAGAATTCCATGAGCTTTATTTTAAAAGAAAAATGAAATTTGGAGCACAAGTGGATTTCAAGTTATCGCTAATCAAAGTTTGCATTGGAAATGAAGAATTTATACAAACACTAATTATGAAGTTTTATTAAAAGCTTTGACATTGGCTAAAAATTACAGACGGGAAACCATTTGTTTTTTGAATAAAAACAAAAATATATATATGTTCATTTATCTCCCAAATAAGGTTACTGCATATGTGGTGAAAAATGGAAGAATCATCAAGCTTTTACTTTTGAGACAAGATAAAATATACCAAACCACAGGTTTAATCTAATATGGATAAGCATACGTACACACATTCGCTGACTGTCCAAAATTCAGCAAATGAACACTTATACTTAAATGGCGATTTAAACCATTAAGGCGAGATTTTGAAGACAAATACATGATTACATAATTTTTGAAGAATTCCATGAGCTTTATTTTAAAAGAAAAATGAAATTTGGAGCACAAGTGGATTTCAAGTTATCGCTAATCAAAGTTTGCATTGGAAATGAAGAATTTATACAAACACTAATTATGAAGTTTTATTAAAAGCTTTGACATTGGCTAAAAATTACAGACGGGAAACCATTTGTTTTTTGAATAAAAAACAAAATATATATATGTTCATTTATCTCCCAAATAAGGTTACTGCATATGTGGTGAAAAATGGAAGAATCATCAAGCTTTTACTTTTGAGACAAGATAAAATATACCAAACCACAGGTTTAATCTAATATGGATAAGCATACGTACACACATTCGCTGACTGTCCAAAATTCAGCAAATGAACACTTATACTTAAATGGCGATTTAAACCATTAAGGCGAGATTTTGAAGACAAATACATGATTACATAATTTTTGAAGAATTCCATGAGCTTTATTTTAAAAGAAAAATGAAATTTGGAGCACAAGTGGATTTCAAGTTATCGCTAATCAAAGTTTGCATTGGAAATGAAGAATTTATACAAACACTAATTATGAAGTTTTATTAAAAGCTTTGACATTGGCTAAAAATTACAGACGGGAAACCATTTGTTTTTTGAATAAAAACAAAAATATATATATGTTCATTTATCTCCCAAATAAGGTTACTGCATATGTGGTGAAAAATGGAAGAATCATCAAGCTTTTACTTTTGAGACAAGATAAAATATACCAAACCACAGGTTTAATCTAATATGGATAAGCATACGTACACACATTCGCTGACTGTCCAAAATTCAGCAAATGAACACTTATACTTAAATGGCGATTTAAACCATTAAGGCGAGATTTTGAAGACAAATACATGATTACATAATTTTTGAAGAATTCCATGAGCTTTATTTTAAAAGAAAAATGAAATTTGGAGCACAAGTGGATTTCAAGTTATCGCTAATCAAAGTTTGCATTGGAAATGAAGAATTTATACAAACACTAATTATGAAGTTTTATTAAAAGCTTTGACATTGGCTAGAAATTACAGACGGGAAACCATTTGTTTGCTACTGAGAAGGATATCTCAAGGAAAATAGTTATATATTCATATGAATTTACTTTTCCATTTTTCGACCGAAGATTTAACCTGAGATCATGAAAGAGAGAATATAACGCAACAAGTAATTGAAGAAATAACCCAAACTCTTTCACCAAATGAACACTTAGACTTAAATGGCGATTTAAGCCATTAAGGCGAGATTTTGAAGATAAATACATGATTACATAATTTTTGAAGAAATCCATGAGCTTTATTTTAAAAGAAAAATGAAATTTGGAGCACAAGTGGATTTCAAGTTATCGCTAATCAAAGTTTGCATTGGAAATGAAGAATTCATACAAACACTAATTATGAAGTTTTATTAAAAGCTTTGACATTGGCTAAAAATTACAGACGGGAAACCATTTGTTTTTTGAATAAAAACAAAAATATATATATGTTCATTTATCTCCCAAATAAGGTTACTGCATATGTGGTGAAAAATGGAAGAATCATCAAGCTTTTACTTTTGAGACAAGATAAAATATACCAAACCACAGGTTTAATCTAATATGGATAAGCATACGTACACACATTCGCTGACTGTCCAAAATTCAGCAAATGAACACTTATACTTAAATGGCGATTTAAACCATTAAGGCGAGATTTTGAAGACAAATACATGATTACATAATTTTTGAAGAATTCCATGAGCTTTATTTTAAAAGAAAAATGAAATTTGGAGCACAAGTGGATTTCAAGTTATCGCTAATCAAAGTTTGCATTGGAAATGAAGAATTTATACAAACACTAATTATGAAGTTTTATTAAAAGCTTTGACATTGGCTAGAAATTACAGACGGGAAACCATTTGTTTGCTACTGAGAAGGATATCTCAAGGAAAATAGTTATATATTCATATGAATTTACTTTTCCATTTTTCGACCGAAGATTTAACCTGAGATCATGAAAGAGAGAATATAACGCAACAAGTAATTGAAGAAATAACCCAAACTCTTTCACCAAATGAACACTTAGACTTAAATGGCGATTTAAGCCATTAAGGCGAGATTTTGAAGATAAATACATGATTACATAATTTTTGAAGAAATCCATGAGCTTTATTTTAAAAGAAAAATGAAATTTGGAGCACAAGTGGATTTCAAGTTATCGCTAATCAAAGTTTGCATTGGAAATGAAGAATTCATACAAACACTAATTATGAAGTTTTATTAAAAGCTTTGACATTGGCTAAAAATTACAGACGGGAAACCATTTGTTTTTTGAATAAAAACAAAAATATATATATGTTCATTTATCTCCCAAATAAGGTTACTGCATATGTGGTGAAAAATGGAAGAATCATCAAGCTTTTACTTTTGAGACAAGATAAAATATACCAAACCACAGGTTTAATCTAATATGGATAAGCATACGTACACACATTCGCTGACTGTCCAAAATTCAGCAAATGAACACTTATACTTAAATGGCGATTTAAACCATTAAGGCGAGATTTTGAAGACAAATACATGATTACATAATTTTTGAAGAATTCCATGAGCTTTATTTTTAAAAGAAAAATGAAATTTGGAGCACAAGTGGATTTCAAGTTATCGCTAATCAAAGTTTGCATTGGAAATGAAGAATTTATACAAACACTAATTATGAAGTTTTATTAAAAGCTTTGACATTGGCTAGAAATTACAGACGGGAAACCATTTGTTTGCTACTGAGAAGGATATCTCAAGGAAAATAGTTATATATTCATATGAATTTACTTTACCATTTTTCGACCGAAGATTTAACCTGAGATCATGAAAGAGAGAATATAACGCAACAAGTAATTGAAGAAATAACCCAAACTCTTTCACCAAATGAACACTTAGACTTAAATGGCGATTTAAGCCATTAAGGCGAGATTTTGAAGATAAATACATGATTACATAATTTTTGAAGAAATCCATGAGCTTTATTTTAAAAGAAAAATGAAATTTGGAGCACAAGTGGATTTCAAGTTATCGCTAATCAAAGTTTGCATTGGAAATGAAGAATTCATACAAACACTAATTATGAAGTTTTATTAAAAGCTTTGACATTGGCTAGAAATTACAGACGGGAAACCATTTGTTTTTTGAATAAAAACAAAAATATATATATGTTCATTTATCTCCCAAATAAGGTTACTGCATATGTGGTGAAAAATGGAAGAATCATCAAGCTTTTACTTTTGAGACAAGATAAAATATACCAAACCACAGGTTTAATCTAATATGGATAAGCATACGTACACACATTCGCTGACTGTCCAAAATTCAGCAAATGAACACTTATACTTAAATGGCGATTTAAACCATTAAGGCGAGATTTTGAAGACAAATACATGATTACATAATTTTTGAAGAATTCCATGAGCTTTATTTTAAAAGAAAAATGAAATTTGGAGCACAAGTGGATTTCAAGTTATCGCTAATCAAAGTTTGCATTGGAAATGAAGAATTTATACAAACACTAATTATGAAGTTTTATTAAAAGCTTTGACATTGGCTAGAAATTACAGACGGGAAACCATTTGTTTGCTACTGAGAAGGATATCTCAAGGAAAATAGTTATATATTCATATGAATTTACTTTACCATTTTTCGACCGAAGATTTAACCTGAGATCATGAAAGAGAGAATATAACGCAACAAGTAATTGAAGAAATAACCCAAACTCTTTCACCAAATGAACACTTAGACTTAAATGGCGATTTAAGCCATTAAGGCGAGATTTTGAAGATAAATACATGATTACATAATTTTTGAAGAATTCCATGAGCTTTATTTTAAAAGAAAAATGAAATTTGGAGCACAAGTGGATTTCAAGTTATCGCTAATCAAAGTTTGCATTGGAAATGAAGAATTTATACAAACACTAATTATGAAGTTTTATTAAAAGCTTTGACATTGGCTAAAAATTACAGACGGGAAACCATTTGTTTTTTGAATAAAAACAAAAATATATATATGTTCATTTATCTCCCAAATAAGGTTACTGCATATGTGGTGAAAAATGGAAGAATCATCAAGCTTTTACTTTTGAGACAAGATAAAATATACCAAACCACAGGTTTAATCTAATATGGATAAGCATACGTACACACATTCGCTGACTGTCCAAAATTCAGCAAATGAACACTTATACTTAAATGGCGATTTAAACCATTAAGGCGAGATTTTGAAGACAAATACATGATTACATAATTTTTGAAGAATTCCATGAGCTTTATTTTAAAAGAAAAATGAAATTTGGAGCACAAGTGGATTTCAAGTTATCGCTAATCAAAGTTTGCATTGGAAATGAAGAATTTATACAAACACTAATTATGAAGTTTTATTAAAAGCTTTGACATTGGCTAAAAATTACAGACGGGAAACCATTTGTTTTTTGAATAAAAACAAAAATATATATATGTTCATTTATCTCCCAAATAAGGTTACTGCATATGTGGTGAAAAATGGAAGAATCATCAAGCTTTTACTTTTGAGACAAGATAAAATATACCAAACCACAGGTTTAATCTAATATGGATAAGCATACGTACACACATTCGCTGACTGTCCAAAATTCAGCAAATGAACACTTATACTTAAATGGCGATTTAAACCATTAAGGCGAGATTTTGAAGACAAATACATGATTACATAATTTTTGAAGAATTCCATGAGCTTTATTTTAAAAGAAAAATGAAATTTGGAGCACAAGTGGATTTCAAGTTATCGCTAATCAAAGTTTGCATTGGAAATGAAGAATTTATACAAACACTAATTATGAAGTTTTATTAAAAGCTTTGACATTGGCTAAAAATTACAGACGGGAAACCATTTGTTTTTTGAATAAAAACAAAAATATATATATGTTCATTTATCTCCCAAATAAGGTTACTGCATATGTGGTGAAAAATGGAAGAATCATCAAGCTTTTACTTTTGAGACAAGATAAAATATACCAAACCACAGGTTTAATCTAATATGGATAAGCATACGTACACACATTCGCTGACTGTCCAAAATTCAGCAAATGAACACTTATACTTAAATGGCGATTTAAACCATTAAGGCGAGATTTTGAAGACAAATACATGATTACATAATTTTTGAAGAATTCCATGAGCTTTATTTTAAAAGAAAAATGAAATTTGGAGCACAAGTGGATTTCAAGTTATCGCTAATCAAAGTTTGCATTGGAAATGAAGAATTTATACAAACACTAATTATGAAGTTTTATTAAAAGCTTTGACATTGGCTAGAAATTACAGACGGGAAACCATTTGTTTGCTACTGAGAAGGATATCTCAAGGAAAATAGTTATATATTCATATGAATTTACTTTTCCATTTTTCGACCGAAGATTTAACCTGAGATCATGAAAGAGAGAATATAACGCAACAAGTAATTGAAGAAATAACCCAAACTCTTTCACCAAATGAACACTTAGACTTAAATGGCGATTTAAGCCATTAAGGCGAGATTTTGAAGATAAATACATGATTACATAATTTTTGAAGAAATCCATGAGCTTTATTTTAAAAGAAAAATGAAATTTGGAGCACAAGTGGATTTCAAGTTATCGCTAATCAAAGTTTGCATTGGAAATGAAGAATTCATACAAACACTAATTATGAAGTTTTATTAAAAGCTTTGACATTGGCTAAAAATTACAGACGGGAAACCATTTGTTTTTTGAATAAAAACAAAAATATATATATGTTCATTTATCTCCCAAATAAGGTTACTGCATATGTGGTGAAAAATGGAAGAATCATCAAGCTTTTACTTTTGAGACAAGATAAAATATACCAAACCACAGGTTTAATCTAATATGGATAAGCATACGTACACACATTCGCTGACTGTCCAAAATTCAGCAAATGAACACTTATACTTAAATGGCGATTTAAACCATTAAGGCGAGATTTTGAAGACAAATACATGATTACATAATTTTTGAAGAATTCCATGAGCTTTATTTTAAAAGAAAAATGAAATTTGGAGCACAAGTGGATTTCAAGTTATCGCTAATCAAAGTTTGCATTGGAAATGAAGAATTTATACAAACACTAATTATGAAGTTTTATTAAAAGCTTTGACATTGGCTAGAAATTACAGACGGGAAACCATTTGTTTGCTACTGAGAAGGATATCTCAAGGAAAATAGTTATATATTCATATGAATTTACTTTTCCATTTTTCGACCGAAGATTTAACCTGAGATCATGAAAGAGAGAATATAACGCAACAAGTAATTGAAGAAATAACCCAAACTCTTTCACCAAATGAACACTTAGACTTAAATGGCGATTTAAGCCATTAAGGCGAGATTTTGAAGATAAATACATGATTACATAATTTTTGAAGAAATCCATGAGCTTTATTTTAAAAGAAAAATGAAATTTGGAGCACAAGTGGATTTCAAGTTATCGCTAATCAAAGTTTGCATTGGAAATGAAGAATTCATACAAACACTAATTATGAAGTTTTATTAAAAGCTTTGACATTGGCTAAAAATTACAGACGGGAAACCATTTGTTTTTTGAATAAAAACAAAAATATATATATGTTCATTTATCTCCCAAATAAGGTTACTGCATATGTGGTGAAAAATGGAAGAATCATCAAGCTTTTACTTTTGAGACAAGATAAAATATACCAAACCACAGGTTTAATCTAATATGGATAAGCATACGTACACACATTCGCTGACTGTCCAAAATTCAGCAAATGAACACTTATACTTAAATGGCGATTTAAACCATTAAGGCGAGATTTTGAAGACAAATACATGATTACATAATTTTTGAAGAATTCCATGAGCTTTATTTTAAAAGAAAAATGAAATTTGGAGCACAAGTGGATTTCAAGTTATCGCTAATCAAAGTTTGCATTGGAAATGAAGAATTTATACAAACACTAATTATGAAGTTTTATTAAAAGCTTTGACATTGGCTAGAAATTACAGACGGGAAACCATTTGTTTGCTACTGAGAAGGATATCTCAAGGAAAATAGTTATATATTCATATGAATTTACTTTACCATTTTTCGACCGAAGATTTAACCTGAGATCATGAAAGAGAGAATATAACGCAACAAGTAATTGAAGAAATAACCCAAACTCTTTCACCAAATGAACACTTAGACTTAAATGGCGATTTAAGCCATTAAGGCGAGATTTTGAAGATAAATACATGATTACATAATTTTTGAAGAAATCCATGAGCTTTATTTTAAAAGAAAAATGAAATTTGGAGCACAAGTGGATTTCAAGTTATCGCTAATCAAAGTTTGCATTGGAAATGAAGAATTCATACAAACACTAATTATGAAGTTTTATTAAAAGCTTTGACATTGGCTAGAAATTACAGACGGGAAACCATTTGTTTTTTGAATAAAAACAAAAATATATATATGTTCATTTATCTCCCAAATAAGGTTACTGCATATGTGGTGAAAAATGGAAGAATCATCAAGCTTTTACTTTTGAGACAAGATAAAATATACCAAACCACAGGTTTAATCTAATATGGATAAGCATACGTACACACATTCGCTGACTGTCCAAAATTCAGCAAATGAACACTTATACTTAAATGGCGATTTAAACCATTAAGGCGAGATTTTGAAGACAAATACATGATTACATAATTTTTGAAGAATTCCATGAGCTTTATTTTAAAAGAAAAATGAAATTTGGAGCACAAGTGGATTTCAAGTTATCGCTAATCAAAGTTTGCATTGGAAATGAAGAATTTATACAAACACTAATTATGAAGTTTTATTAAAAGCTTTGACATTGGCTAGAAATTACAGACGGGAAACCATTTGTTTGCTACTGAGAAGGATATCTCAAGGAAAATAGTTATATATTCATATGAATTTACTTTACCATTTTTCGACCGAAGATTTAACCTGAGATCATGAAAGAGAGAATATAACGCAACAAGTAATTGAAGAAATAACCCAAACTCTTTCACCAAATGAACACTTAGACTTAAATGGCGATTTAAGCCATTAAGGCGAGATTTTGAAGATAAATACATGATTACATAATTTTTGAAGAAATCCATGAGCTTTATTTTAAAAGAAAAATGAAATTTGGAGCACAAGTGGATTTCAAGTTATCGCTAATCAAAGTTTGCATTGGAAATGAAGAATTCATACAAACACTAATTATGAAGTTTTATTAAAAGCTTTGACATTGGCTAGAAATTACAGACGGGAAACCATTTGTTTTTTGAATAAAAACAAAAATATATATATGTTCATTTATCTCCCAAATAAGGTTACTGCATATGTGGTGAAAAATGGAAGAATCATCAAGCTTTTACTTTTGAGACAAGATAAAATATACCAAACCACAGGTTTAATCTAATATGGATAAGCATACGTACACACATTCGCTGACTGTCCAAAATTCAGCAAATGAACACTTATACTTAAATGGCGATTTAAACCATTAAGGCGAGATTTTGAAGACAAATACATGATTACATAATTTTTGAAGAATTCCATGAGCTTTATTTTAAAAGAAAAATGAAATTTGGAGCACAAGTGGATTTCAAGTTATCGCTAATCAAAGTTTGCATTGGAAATGAAGAATTTATACAAACACTAATTATGAAGTTTTATTAAAAGCTTTGACATTGGCTAGAAATTACAGACGGGAAACCATTTGTTTGCTACTGAGAAGGATATCTCAAGGAAAATAGTTATATATTCATATGAATTTACTTTTCCATTTTTCGACCGAAGATTTAACCTGAGATCATGAAAGAGAGAATATAACGCAACAAGTAATTGAAGAAATAACCCAAACTCTTTCACCAAATGAACACTTAGACTTAAATGGCGATTTAAGCCATTAAGGCGAGATTTTGAAGATAAATACATGATTACATAATTTTTGAAGAAATCCATGAGCTTTATTTTAAAAGAAAAATGAAATTTGGAGCACAAGTGGATTTCAAGTTATCGCTAATCAAAGTTTGCATTGGAAATGAAGAATTCATACAAACACTAATTATGAAGTTTTATTAAAAGCTTTGACATTGGCTAAAAATTACAGACGGGAAACCATTTGTTTTTTGAATAAAAACAAAAATATATATATGTTCATTTATCTCCCAAATAAGGTTACTGCATATGTGGTGAAAAATGGAAGAATCATCAAGCTTTTACTTTTGAGACAAGATAAAATATACCAAACCACAGGTTTAATCTAATATGGATAAGCATACGTACACACATTCGCTGACTGTCCAAAATTCAGCAAATGAACACTTATACTTAAATGGCGATTTAAACCATTAAGGCGAGATTTTGAAGACAAATACATGATTACATAATTTTTGAAGAATTCCATGAGCTTTATTTTAAAAGAAAAATGAAATTTGGAGCACAAGTGGATTTCAAGTTATCGCTAATCAAAGTTTGCATTGGAAATGAAGAATTTATACAAACACTAATTATGAAGTTTTATTAAAAGCTTTGACATTGGCTAGAAATTACAGACGGGAAACCATTTGTTTGCTACTGAGAAGGATATCTCAAGGAAAATAGTTATATATTCATATGAATTTACTTTACCATTTTTCGACCGAAGATTTAACCTGAGATCATGAAAGAGAGAATATAACGCAACAAGTAATTGAAGAAATAACCCAAACTCTTTCACCAAATGAACACTTAGACTTAAATGGCGATTTAAGCCATTAAGGCGAGATTTTGAAGATAAATACATGATTACATAATTTTTGAAGAAATCCATGAGCTTTATTTTAAAAGAAAAATGAAATTTGGAGCACAAGTGGATTTCAAGTTATCGCTAATCAAAGTTTGCATTGGAAATGAAGAATTCATACAAACACTAATTATGAAGTTTTATTAAAAGCTTTGACATTGGCTAGAAATTACAGACGGGAAACCATTTGTTTTTTGAATAAAAACAAAAATATATATATGTTCATTTATCTCCCAAATAAGGTTACTGCATATGTGGTGAAAAATGGAAGAATCATCAAGCTTTTACTTTTGAGACAAGATAAAATATACCAAACCACAGGTTTAATCTAATATGGATAAGCATACGTACACACATTCGCTGACTGTCCAAAATTCAGCAAATGAACACTTATACTTAAATGGCGATTTAAACCATTAAGGCGAGATTTTGAAGACAAATACATGATTACATAATTTTTGAAGAATTCCATGAGCTTTATTTTAAAAGAAAAATGAAATTTGGAGCACAAGTGGATTTCAAGTTATCGCTAATCAAAGTTTGCATTGGAAATGAAGAATTTATACAAACACTAATTATGAAGTTTTATTAAAAGCTTTGACATTGGCTAGAAATTACAGACGGGAAACCATTTGTTTGCTACTGAGAAGGATATCTCAAGGAAAATAGTTATATATTCATATGAATTTACTTTACCATTTTTCGACCGAAGATTTAACCTGAGATCATGAAAGAGAGAATATAACGCAACAAGTAATTGAAGAAATAACCCAAACTCTTTCACCAAATGAACACTTAGACTTAAATGGCGATTTAAGCCATTAAGGCGAGATTTTGAAGATAAATACATGATTACATAATTTTTGAAGAAATCCATGAGCTTTATTTTAAAAGAAAAATGAAATTTGGAGCACAAGTGGATTTCAAGTTATCGCTAATCAAAGTTTGCATTGGAAATGAAGAATTCATACAAACACTAATTATGAAGTTTTATTAAAAGCTTTGACATTGGCTAGAAATTACAGACGGGAAACCATTTGTTTTTTGAATAAAAACAAAAATATATATATGTTCATTTATCTCCCAAATAAGGTTACTGCATATGTGGTGAAAAATGGAAGAATCATCAAGCTTTTACTTTTGAGACAAGATAAAATATACCAAACCACAGGTTTAATCTAATATGGATAAGCATACGTACACACATTCGCTGACTGTCCAAAATTCAGCAAATGAACACTTATACTTAAATGGCGATTTAAACCATTAAGGCGAGATTTTGAAGACAAATACATGATTACATAATTTTTGAAGAATTCCATGAGCTTTATTTTAAAAGAAAAATGAAATTTGGAGCACAAGTGGATTTCAAGTTATCGCTAATCAAAGTTTGCATTGGAAATGAAGAATTTATACAAACACTAATTATGAAGTTTTATTAAAAGCTTTGACATTGGCTAGAAATTACAGACGGGAAACCATTTGTTTGCTACTGAGAAGGATATCTCAAGGAAAATAGTTATATATTCATATGAATTTACTTTTCCATTTTTCGACCGAAGATTTAACCTGAGATCATGAAAGAGAGAATATAACGCAACAAGTAATTGAAGAAATAACCCAAACTCTTTCACCAAATGAACACTTAGACTTAAATGGCGATTTAAGCCATTAAGGCGAGATTTTGAAGATAAATACATGATTACATAATTTTTGAAGAAATCCATGAGCTTTATTTTAAAAGAAAAATGAAATTTGGAGCACAAGTGGATTTCAAGTTATCGCTAATCAAAGTTTGCATTGGAAATGAAGAATTCATACAAACACTAATTATGAAGTTTTATTAAAAGCTTTGACATTGGCTAAAAATTACAGACGGGAAACCATTTGTTTTTTGAATAAAAACAAAAATATATATATGTTCATTTATCTCCCAAATAAGGTTACTGCATATGTGGTGAAAAATGGAAGAATCATCAAGCTTTTACTTTTGAGACAAGATAAAATATACCAAACCACAGGTTTAATCTAATATGGATAAGCATACGTACACACATTCGCTGACTGTCCAAAATTCAGCAAATGAACACTTATACTTAAATGGCGATTTAAACCATTAAGGCGAGATTTTGAAGACAAATACATGATTACATAATTTTTGAAGAATTCCATGAGCTTTATTTTAAAAGAAAAATGAAATTTGGAGCACAAGTGGATTTCAAGTTATCGCTAATCAAAGTTTGCATTGGAAATGAAGAATTTATACAAACACTAATTATGAAGTTTTATTAAAAGCTTTGACATTGGCTAGAAATTACAGACGGGAAACCATTTGTTTGCTACTGAGAAGGATATCTCAAGGAAAATAGTTATATATTCATATGAATTTACTTTACCATTTTTCGACCGAAGATTTAACCTGAGATCATGAAAGAGAGAATATAACGCAACAAGTAATTGAAGAAATAACCCAAACTCTTTCACCAAATGAACACTTAGACTTAAATGGCGATTTAAGCCATTAAGGCGAGATTTTGAAGATAAATACATGATTACATAATTTTTGAAGAAATCCATGAGCTTTATTTTAAAAGAAAAATGAAATTTGGAGCACAAGTGGATTTCAAGTTATCGCTAATCAAAGTTTGCATTGGAAATGAAGAATTCATACAAACACTAATTATGAAGTTTTATTAAAAGCTTTGACATTGGCTAGAAATTACAGACGGGAAACCATTTGTTTTTTGAATAAAAACAAAAATATATATATGTTCATTTATCTCCCAAATAAGGTTACTGCATATGTGGTGAAAAATGGAAGAATCATCAAGCTTTTACTTTTGAGACAAGATAAAATATACCAAACCACAGGTTTAATCTAATATGGATAAGCATACGTACACACATTCGCTGACTGTCCAAAATTCAGCAAATGAACACTTATACTTAAATGGCGATTTAAACCATTAAGGCGAGATTTTGAAGACAAATACATGATTACATAATTTTTGAAGAATTCCATGAGCTTTATTTTAAAAGAAAAATGAAATTTGGAGCACAAGTGGATTTCAAGTTATCGCTAATCAAAGTTTGCATTGGAAATGAAGAATTTATACAAACACTAATTATGAAGTTTTATTAAAAGCTTTGACATTGGCTAGAAATTACAGACGGGAAACCATTTGTTTGCTACTGAGAAGGATATCTCAAGGAAAATAGTTATATATTCATATGAATTTACTTTACCATTTTTCGACCGAAGATTTAACCTGAGATCATGAAAGAGAGAATATAACGCAACAAGTAATTGAAGAAATAACCCAAACTCTTTCACCAAATGAACACTTAGACTTAAATGGCGATTTAAGCCATTAAGGCGAGATTTTGAAGATAAATACATGATTACATAATTTTTGAAGAAATCCATGAGCTTTATTTTAAAAGAAAAATGAAATTTGGAGCACAAGTGGATTTCAAGTTATCGCTAATCAAAGTTTGCATTGGAAATGAAGAATTCATACAAACACTAATTATGAAGTTTTATTAAAAGCTTTGACATTGGCTAGAAATTACAGACGGGAAACCATTTGTTTTTTGAATAAAAACAAAAATATATATATGTTCATTTATCTCCCAAATAAGGTTACTGCATATGTGGTGAAAAATGGAAGAATCATCAAGCTTTTACTTTTGAGACAAGATAAAATATACCAAACCACAGGTTTAATCTAATATGGATAAGCATACGTACACACATTCGCTGACTGTCCAAAATTCAGCAAATGAACACTTATACTTAAATGGCGATTTAAACCATTAAGGCGAGATTTTGAAGACAAATACATGATTACATAATTTTTGAAGAATTCCATGAGCTTTATTTTAAAAGAAAAATGAAATTTGGAGCACAAGTGGATTTCAAGTTATCGCTAATCAAAGTTTGCATTGGAAATGAAGAATTTATACAAACACTAATTATGAAGTTTTATTAAAAGCTTTGACATTGGCTAGAAATTACAGACGGGAAACCATTTGTTTGCTACTGAGAAGGATATCTCAAGGAAAATAGTTATATATTCATATGAATTTACTTTTCCATTTTTCGACCGAAGATTTAACCTGAGATCATGAAAGAGAGAATATAACGCAACAAGTAATTGAAGAAATAACCCAAACTCTTTCACCAAATGAACACTTAGACTTAAATGGCGATTTAAGCCATTAAGGCGAGATTTTGAAGATAAATACATGATTACATAATTTTTGAAGAAATCCATGAGCTTTATTTTAAAAGAAAAATGAAATTTGGAGCACAAGTGGATTTCAAGTTATCGCTAATCAAAGTTTGCATTGGAAATGAAGAATTCATACAAACACTAATTATGAAGTTTTATTAAAAGCTTTGACATTGGCTAAAAATTACAGACGGGAAACCATTTGTTTTTTGAATAAAAACAAAAATATATATATGTTCATTTATCTCCCAAATAAGGTTACTGCATATGTGGTGAAAAATGGAAGAATCATCAAGCTTTTACTTTTGAGACAAGATAAAATATACCAAACCACAGGTTTAATCTAATATGGATAAGCATACGTACACACATTCGCTGACTGTCCAAAATTCAGCAAATGAACACTTATACTTAAATGGCGATTTAAACCATTAAGGCGAGATTTTGAAGACAAATACATGATTACATAATTTTTGAAGAATTCCATGAGCTTTATTTTAAAAGAAAAATGAAATTTGGAGCACAAGTGGATTTCAAGTTATCGCTAATCAAAGTTTGCATTGGAAATGAAGAATTTATACAAACACTAATTATGAAGTTTTATTAAAAGCTTTGACATTGGCTAGAAATTACAGACGGGAAACCATTTGTTTGCTACTGAGAAGGATATCTCAAGGAAAATAGTTATATATTCATATGAATTTACTTTACCATTTTTCGACCGAAGATTTAACCTGAGATCATGAAAGAGAGAATATAACGCAACAAGTAATTGAAGAAATAACCCAAACTCTTTCACCAAATGAACACTTAGACTTAAATGGCGATTTAAGCCATTAAGGCGAGATTTTGAAGATAAATACATGATTACATAATTTTTGAAGAAATCCATGAGCTTTATTTTAAAAGAAAAATGAAATTTGGAGCACAAGTGGATTTCAAGTTATCGCTAATCAAAGTTTGCATTGGAAATGAAGAATTCATACAAACACTAATTATGAAGTTTTATTAAAAGCTTTGACATTGGCTAGAAATTACAGACGGGAAACCATTTGTTTTTTGAATAAAAACAAAAATATATATATGTTCATTTATCTCCCAAATAAGGTTACTGCATATGTGGTGAAAAATGGAAGAATCATCAAGCTTTTACTTTTGAGACAAGATAAAATATACCAAACCACAGGTTTAATCTAATATGGATAAGCATACGTACACACATTCGCTGACTGTCCAAAATTCAGCAAATGAACACTTATACTTAAATGGCGATTTAAACCATTAAGGCGAGATTTTGAAGACAAATACATGATTACATAATTTTTGAAGAATTCCATGAGCTTTATTTTAAAAGAAAAATGAAATTTGGAGCACAAGTGGATTTCAAGTTATCGCTAATCAAAGTTTGCATTGGAAATGAAGAATTTATACAAACACTAATTATGAAGTTTTATTAAAAGCTTTGACATTGGCTAGAAATTACAGACGGGAAACCATTTGTTTGCTACTGAGAAGGATATCTCAAGGAAAATAGTTATATATTCATATGAATTTACTTTACCATTTTTCGACCGAAGATTTAACCTGAGATCATGAAAGAGAGAATATAACGCAACAAGTAATTGAAGAAATAACCCAAACTCTTTCACCAAATGAACACTTAGACTTAAATGGCGATTTAAGCCATTAAGGCGAGATTTTGAAGATAAATACATGATTACATAATTTTTGAAGAAATCCATGAGCTTTATTTTAAAAGAAAAATGAAATTTGGAGCACAAGTGGATTTCAAGTTATCGCTAATCAAAGTTTGCATTGGAAATGAAGAATTCATACAAACACTAATTATGAAGTTTTATTAAAAGCTTTGACATTGGCTAGAAATTACAGACGGGAAACCATTTGTTTTTTGAATAAAAACAAAAATATATATATGTTCATTTATCTCCCAAATAAGGTTACTGCATATGTGGTGAAAAATGGAAGAATCATCAAGCTTTTACTTTTGAGACAAGATAAAATATACCAAACCACAGGTTTAATCTAATATGGATAAGCATACGTACACACATTCGCTGACTGTCCAAAATTCAGCAAATGAACACTTATACTTAAATGGCGATTTAAACCATTAAGGCGAGATTTTGAAGACAAATACATGATTACATAATTTTTGAAGAATTCCATGAGCTTTATTTTAAAAGAAAAATGAAATTTGGAGCACAAGTGGATTTCAAGTTATCGCTAATCAAAGTTTGCATTGGAAATGAAGAATTTATACAAACACTAATTATGAAGTTTTATTAAAAGCTTTGACATTGGCTAGAAATTACAGACGGGAAACCATTTGTTTGCTACTGAGAAGGATATCTCAAGGAAAATAGTTATATATTCATATGAATTTACTTTACCATTTTTCGACCGAAGATTTAACCTGAGATCATGAAAGAGAGAATATAACGCAACAAGTAATTGAAGAAATAACCCAAACTCTTTCACCAAATGAACACTTAGACTTAAATGGCGATTTAAGCCATTAAGGCGAGATTTTGAAGATAAATACATGATTACATAATTTTTGAAGAAATCCATGAGCTTTATTTTAAAAGAAAAATGAAATTTGGAGCACAAGTGGATTTCAAGTTATCGCTAATCAAAGTTTGCATTGGAAATGAAGAATTCATACAAACACTAATTATGAAGTTTTATTAAAAGCTTTGACATTGGCTAGAAATTACAGACGGGAAACCATTTGTTTTTTGAATAAAAACAAAAATATATATATGTTCATTTATCTCCCAAATAAGGTTACTGCATATGTGGTGAAAAATGGAAGAATCATCAAGCTTTTACTTTTGAGACAAGATAAAATATACCAAACCACAGGTTTAATCTAATATGGATAAGCATACGTACACACATTCGCTGACTGTCCAAAATTCAGCAAATGAACACTTATACTTAAATGGCGATTTAAACCATTAAGGCGAGATTTTGAAGACAAATACATGATTACATAATTTTTGAAGAATTCCATGAGCTTTATTTTAAAAGAAAAATGAAATTTGGAGCACAAGTGGATTTCAAGTTATCGCTAATCAAAGTTTGCATTGGAAATGAAGAATTTATACAAACACTAATTATGAAGTTTTATTAAAAGCTTTGACATTGGCTAGAAATTACAGACGGGAAACCATTTGTTTGCTACTGAGAAGGATATCTCAAGGAAAATAGTTATATATTCATATGAATTTACTTTACCATTTTTCGACCGAAGATTTAACCTGAGATCATGAAAGAGAGAATATAACGCAACAAGTAATTGAAGAAATAACCCAAACTCTTTCACCAAATGAACACTTAGACTTAAATGGCGATTTAAGCCATTAAGGCGAGATTTTGAAGATAAATACATGATTACATAATTTTTGAAGAAATCCATGAGCTTTATTTTAAAAGAAAAATGAAATTTGGAGCACAAGTGGATTTCAAGTTATCGCTAATCAAAGTTTGCATTGGAAATGAAGAATTCATACAAACACTAATTATGAAGTTTTATTAAAAGCTTTGACATTGGCTAGAAATTACAGACGGGAAACCATTTGTTTTTTGAATAAAAACAAAAATATATATATGTTCATTTATCTCCCAAATAAGGTTACTGCATATGTGGTGAAAAATGGAAGAATCATCAAGCTTTTACTTTTGAGACAAGATAAAATATACCAAACCACAGGTTTAATCTAATATGGATAAGCATACGTACACACATTCGCTGACTGTCCAAAATTCAGCAAATGAACACTTATACTTAAATGGCGATTTAAACCATTAAGGCGAGATTTTGAAGACAAATACATGATTACATAATTTTTGAAGAATTCCATGAGCTTTATTTTAAAAGAAAAATGAAATTTGGAGCACAAGTGGATTTCAAGTTATCGCTAATCAAAGTTTGCATTGGAAATGAAGAATTTATACAAACACTAATTATGAAGTTTTATTAAAAGCTTTGACATTGGCTAGAAATTACAGACGGGAAACCATTTGTTTGCTACTGAGAAGGATATCTCAAGGAAAATAGTTATATATTCATATGAATTTACTTTACCATTTTTCGACCGAAGATTTAACCTGAGATCATGAAAGAGAGAATATAACGCAACAAGTAATTGAAGAAATAACCCAAACTCTTTCACCAAATGAACACTTAGACTTAAATGGCGATTTAAGCCATTAAGGCGAGATTTTGAAGATAAATACATGATTACATAATTTTTGAAGAAATCCATGAGCTTTATTTTAAAAGAAAAATGAAATTTGGAGCACAAGTGGATTTCAAGTTATCGCTAATCAAAGTTTGCATTGGAAATGAAGAATTCATACAAACACTAATTATGAAGTTTTATTAAAAGCTTTGACATTGGCTAGAAATTACAGACGGGAAACCATTTGTTTTTTGAATAAAAACAAAAATATATATATGTTCATTTATCTCCCAAATAAGGTTACTGCATATGTGGTGAAAAATGGAAGAATCATCAAGCTTTTACTTTTGAGACAAGATAAAATATACCAAACCACAGGTTTAATCTAATATGGATAAGCATACGTACACACATTCGCTGACTGTCCAAAATTCAGCAAATGAACACTTATACTTAAATGGCGATTTAAACCATTAAGGCGAGATTTTGAAGACAAATACATGATTACATAATTTTTGAAGAATTCCATGAGCTTTATTTTAAAAGAAAAATGAAATTTGGAGCACAAGTGGATTTCAAGTTATCGCTAATCAAAGTTTGCATTGGAAATGAAGAATTTATACAAACACTAATTATGAAGTTTTATTAAAAGCTTTGACATTGGCTAGAAATTACAGACGGGAAACCATTTGTTTGCTACTGAGAAGGATATCTCAAGGAAAATAGTTATATATTCATATGAATTTACTTTTCCATTTTTCGACCGAAGATTTAACCTGAGATCATGAAAGAGAGAATATAACGCAACAAGTAATTGAAGAAATAACCCAAACTCTTTCACCAAATGAACACTTAGACTTAAATGGCGATTTAAGCCATTAAGGCGAGATTTTGAAGATAAATACATGATTACATAATTTTTGAAGAAATCCATGAGCTTTATTTTAAAAGAAAAATGAAATTTGGAGCACAAGTGGATTTCAAGTTATCGCTAATCAAAGTTTGCATTGGAAATGAAGAATTCATACAAACACTAATTATGAAGTTTTATTAAAAGCTTTGACATTGGCTAGAAATTACAGACGGGAAACCATTTGTTTTTTGAATAAAAACAAAAATATATATATGTTCATTTATCTCCCAAATAAGGTTACTGCATATGTGGTGAAAAATGGAAGAATCATCAAGCTTTTACTTTTGAGACAAGATAAAATATACCAAACCACAGGTTTAATCTAATATGGATAAGCATACGTACACACATTCGCTGACTGTCCAAAATTCAGCAAATGAACACTTATACTTAAATGGCGATTTAAACCATTAAGGCGAGATTTTGAAGATAAATACATGATTACATAATTTTTGAAGAAATCCATGAGCTTTATTTTAAAAGAAAAATGAAATTTGGAGCACAAGTGGATTTCAAGTTATCGCTAATCAAAGTTTGCATTGGAAATGAAGAATTCATACAAACACTAATTATGAAGTTTTATTAAAAGCTTTGACATTGGCTAGAAATTACAGACGGGAAACCATTTGTTTTTTGAATAAAAACAAAAATATATATATGTTCATTTATCTCCCAAATAAGGTTACTGCATATGTGGTGAAAAATGGAAGAATCATCAAGCTTTTACTTTTGAGACAAGATAAAATATACCAAACCACAGGTTTAATCTAATATGGATAAGCATACGTACACACATTCGCTGACTGTCCAAAATTCAGCAAATGAACACTTATACTTAAATGGCGATTTAAACCATTAAGGCGAGATTTTGAAGACAAATACATGATTACATAATTTTTGAAGAATTCCATGAGCTTTATTTTAAAAGAAAAATGAAATTTGGAGCACAAGTGGATTTCAAGTTATCGCTAATCAAAGTTTGCATTGGAAATGAAGAATTTATACAAACACTAATTATGAAGTTTTATTAAAAGCTTTGACATTGGCTAGAAATTACAGACGGGAAACCATTTGTTTGCTACTGAGAAGGATATCTCAAGGAAAATAGTTATATATTCATATGAATTTACTTTTCCATTTTTCGACCGAAGATTTAACCTGAGATCATGAAAGAGAGAATATAACGCAACAAGTAATTGAAGAAATAACCCAAACTCTTTCACCAAATGAACACTTAGACTTAAATGGCGATTTAAGCCATTAAGGCGAGATTTTGAAGATAAATACATGATTACATAATTTTTGAAGAAATCCATGAGCTTTATTTTAAAAGAAAAATGAAATTTGGAGCACAAGTGGATTTCAAGTTATCGCTAATCAAAGTTTGCATTGGAAATGAAGAATTCATACAAACACTAATTATGAAGTTTTATTAAAAGCTTTGACATTGGCTAGAAATTACAGACGGGAAACCATTTGTTTTTTGAATAAAAACAAAAATATATATATGTTCATTTATCTCCCAAATAAGGTTACTGCATATGTGGTGAAAAATGGAAGAATCATCAAGCTTTTACTTTTGAGACAAGATAAAATATACCAAACCACAGGTTTAATCTAATATGGATAAGCATACGTACACACATTCGCTGACTGTCCAAAATTCAGCAAATGAACACTTATACTTAAATGGCGATTTAAACCATTAAGGCGAGATTTTGAAGACAAATACATGATTACATAATTTTTGAAGAATTCCATGAGCTTTATTTTAAAAGAAAAATGAAATTTGGAGCACAAGTGGATTTCAAGTTATCGCTAATCAAAGTTTGCATTGGAAATGAAGAATTTATACAAACACTAATTATGAAGTTTTATTAAAAGCTTTGACATTGGCTAGAAATTACAGACGGGAAACCATTTGTTTGCTACTGAGAAGGATATCTCAAGGAAAATAGTTATATATTCATATGAATTTACTTTACCATTTTTCGACCGAAGATTTAACCTGAGATCATGAAAGAGAGAATATAACGCAACAAGTAATTGAAGAAATAACCCAAACTCTTTCACCAAATGAACACTTAGACTTAAATGGCGATTTAAGCCATTAAGGCGAGATTTTGAAGATAAATACATGATTACATAATTTTTGAAGAAATCCATGAGCTTTATTTTAAAAGAAAAATGAAATTTGGAGCACAAGTGGATTTCAAGTTATCGCTAATCAAAGTTTGCATTGGAAATGAAGAATTCATACAAACACTAATTATGAAGTTTTATTAAAAGCTTTGACATTGGCTAGAAATTACAGACGGGAAACCATTTGTTTTTTGAATAAAAACAAAAATATATATATGTTCATTTATCTCCCAAATAAGGTTACTGCATATGTGGTGAAAAATGGAAGAATCATCAAGCTTTTACTTTTGAGACAAGATAAAATATACCAAACCACAGGTTTAATCTAATATGGATAAGCATACGTACACACATTCGCTGACTGTCCAAAATTCAGCAAATGAACACTTATACTTAAATGGCGATTTAAACCATTAAGGCGAGATTTTGAAGACAAATACATGATTACATAATTTTTGAAGAATTCCATGAGCTTTATTTTAAAAGAAAAATGAAATTTGGAGCACAAGTGGATTTCAAGTTATCGCTAATCAAAGTTTGCATTGGAAATGAAGAATTTATACAAACACTAATTATGAAGTTTTATTAAAAGCTTTGACATTGGCTAGAAATTACAGACGGGAAACCATTTGTTTGCTACTGAGAAGGATATCTCAAGGAAAATAGTTATATATTCATATGAATTTACTTTTCCATTTTTCGACCGAAGATTTAACCTGAGATCATGAAAGAGAGAATATAACGCAACAAGTAATTGAAGAAATAACCCAAACTCTTTCACCAAATGAACACTTAGACTTAAATGGCGATTTAAGCCATTAAGGCGAGATTTTGAAGATAAATACATGATTACATAATTTTTGAAGAAATCCATGAGCTTTATTTTAAAAGAAAAATGAAATTTGGAGCACAAGTGGATTTCAAGTTATCGCTAATCAAAGTTTGCATTGGAAATGAAGAATTCATACAAACACTAATTATGAAGTTTTATTAAAAGCTTTGACATTGGCTAGAAATTACAGACGGGAAACCATTTGTTTTTTGAATAAAAACAAAAATATATATATGTTCATTTATCTCCCAAATAAGGTTACTGCATATGTGGTGAAAAATGGAAGAATCATCAAGCTTTTACTTTTGAGACAAGATAAAATATACCAAACCACAGGTTTAATCTAATATGGATAAGCATACGTACACACATTCGCTGACTGTCCAAAATTCAGCAAATGAACACTTATACTTAAATGGCGATTTAAACCATTAAGGCGAGATTTTGAAGACAAATACATGATTACATAATTTTTGAAGAATTCCATGAGCTTTATTTTAAAAGAAAAATGAAATTTGGAGCACAAGTGGATTTCAAGTTATCGCTAATCAAAGTTTGCATTGGAAATGAAGAATTTATACAAACACTAATTATGAAGTTTTATTAAAAGCTTTGACATTGGCTAGAAATTACAGACGGGAAACCATTTGTTTGCTACTGAGAAGGATATCTCAAGGAAAATAGTTATATATTCATATGAATTTACTTTTCCATTTTTCGACCGAAGATTTAACCTGAGATCATGAAAGAGAGAATATAACGCAACAAGTAATTGAAGAAATAACCCAAACTCTTTCACCAAATGAACACTTAGACTTAAATGGCGATTTAAGCCATTAAGGCGAGATTTTGAAGATAAATACATGATTACATAATTTTTGAAGAAATCCATGAGCTTTATTTTAAAAGAAAAATGAAATTTGGAGCACAAGTGGATTTCAAGTTATCGCTAATCAAAGTTTGCATTGGAAATGAAGAATTCATACAAACACTAATTATGAAGTTTTATTAAAAGCTTTGACATTGGCTAGAAATTACAGACGGGAAACCATTTGTTTTTTGAATAAAAACAAAAATATATATATGTTCATTTATCTCCCAAATAAGGTTACTGCATATGTGGTGAAAAATGGAAGAATCATCAAGCTTTTACTTTTGAGACAAGATAAAATATACCAAACCACAGGTTTAATCTAATATGGATAAGCATACGTACACACATTCGCTGACTGTCCAAAATTCAGCAAATGAACACTTATACTTAAATGGCGATTTAAACCATTAAGGCGAGATTTTGAAGACAAATACATGATTACATAATTTTTGAAGAATTCCATGAGCTTTATTTTAAAAGAAAAATGAAATTTGGAGCACAAGTGGATTTCAAGTTATCGCTAATCAAAGTTTGCATTGGAAATGAAGAATTTATACAAACACTAATTATGAAGTTTTATTAAAAGCTTTGACATTGGCTAGAAATTACAGACGGGAAACCATTTGTTTGCTACTGAGAAGGATATCTCAAGGAAAATAGTTATATATTCATATGAATTTACTTTTCCATTTTTCGACCGAAGATTTAACCTGAGATCATGAAAGAGAGAATATAACGCAACAAGTAATTGAAGAAATAACCCAAACTCTTTCACCAAATGAACACTTAGACTTAAATGGCGATTTAAGCCATTAAGGCGAGATTTTGAAGATAAATACATGATTACATAATTTTTGAAGAAATCCATGAGCTTTATTTTAAAAGAAAAATGAAATTTGGAGCACAAGTGGATTTCAAGTTATCGCTAATCAAAGTTTGCATTGGAAATGAAGAATTCATACAAACACTAATTATGAAGTTTTATTAAAAGCTTTGACATTGGCTAGAAATTACAGACGGGAAACCATTTGTTTTTTGAATAAAAACAAAAATATATATATGTTCATTTATCTCCCAAATAAGGTTACTGCATATGTGGTGAAAAATGGAAGAATCATCAAGCTTTTACTTTTGAGACAAGATAAAATATACCAAACCACAGGTTTAATCTAATATGGATAAGCATACGTACACACATTCGCTGACTGTCCAAAATTCAGCAAATGAACACTTATACTTAAATGGCGATTTAAACCATTAAGGCGAGATTTTGAAGACAAATACATGATTACATAATTTTTGAAGAATTCCATGAGCTTTATTTTAAAAGAAAAATGAAATTTGGAGCACAAGTGGATTTCAAGTTATCGCTAATCAAAGTTTGCATTGGAAATGAAGAATTTATACAAACACTAATTATGAAGTTTTATTAAAAGCTTTGACATTGGCTAGAAATTACAGACGGGAAACCATTTGTTTGCTACTGAGAAGGATATCTCAAGGAAAATAGTTATATATTCATATGAATTTACTTTACCATTTTTCGACCGAAGATTTAACCTGAGATCATGAAAGAGAGAATATAACGCAACAAGTAATTGAAGAAATAACCCAAACTCTTTCACCAAATGAACACTTAGACTTAAATGGCGATTTAAGCCATTAAGGCGAGATTTTGAAGATAAATACATGATTACATAATTTTTGAAGAAATCCATGAGCTTTATTTTAAAAGAAAAATGAAATTTGGAGCACAAGTGGATTTCAAGTTATCGCTAATCAAAGTTTGCATTGGAAATGAAGAATTCATACAAACACTAATTATGAAGTTTTATTAAAAGCTTTGACATTGGCTAGAAATTACAGACGGGAAACCATTTGTTTTTTGAATAAAAACAAAAATATATATATGTTCATTTATCTCCCAAATAAGGTTACTGCATATGTGGTGAAAAATGGAAGAATCATCAAGCTTTTACTTTTGAGACAAGATAAAATATACCAAACCACAGGTTTAATCTAATATGGATAAGCATACGTACACACATTCGCTGACTGTCCAAAATTCAGCAAATGAACACTTATACTTAAATGGCGATTTAAACCATTAAGGCGAGATTTTGAAGACAAATACATGATTACATAATTTTTGAAGAATTCCATGAGCTTTATTTTAAAAGAAAAATGAAATTTGGAGCACAAGTGGATTTCAAGTTATCGCTAATCAAAGTTTGCATTGGAAATGAAGAATTTATACAAACACTAATTATGAAGTTTTATTAAAAGCTTTGACATTGGCTAGAAATTACAGACGGGAAACCATTTGTTTGCTACTGAGAAGGATATCTCAAGGAAAATAGTTATATATTCATATGAATTTACTTTACCATTTTTCGACCGAAGATTTAACCTGAGATCATGAAAGAGAGAATATAACGCAACAAGTAATTGAAGAAATAACCCAAACTCTTTCACCAAATGAACACTTAGACTTAAATGGCGATTTAAGCCATTAAGGCGAGATTTTGAAGATAAATACATGATTACATAATTTTTGAAGAAATCCATGAGCTTTATTTTAAAAGAAAAATGAAATTTGGAGCACAAGTGGATTTCAAGTTATCGCTAATCAAAGTTTGCATTGGAAATGAAGAATTCATACAAACACTAATTATGAAGTTTTATTAAAAGCTTTGACATTGGCTAGAAATTACAGACGGGAAACCATTTGTTTTTTGAATAAAAACAAAAATATATATATGTTCATTTATCTCCCAAATAAGGTTACTGCATATGTGGTGAAAAATGGAAGAATCATCAAGCTTTTACTTTTGAGACAAGATAAAATATACCAAACCACAGGTTTAATCTAATATGGATAAGCATACGTACACACATTCGCTGACTGTCCAAAATTCAGCAAATGAACACTTATACTTAAATGGCGATTTAAACCATTAAGGCGAGATTTTGAAGACAAATACATGATTACATAATTTTTGAAGAATTCCATGAGCTTTATTTTAAAAGAAAAATGAAATTTGGAGCACAAGTGGATTTCAAGTTATCGCTAATCAAAGTTTGCATTGGAAATGAAGAATTTATACAAACACTAATTATGAAGTTTTATTAAAAGCTTTGACATTGGCTAGAAATTACAGACGGGAAACCATTTGTTTGCTACTGAGAAGGATATCTCAAGGAAAATAGTTATATATTCATATGAATTTACTTTTCCATTTTTCGACCGAAGATTTAACCTGAGATCATGAAAGAGAGAATATAACGCAACAAGTAATTGAAGAAATAACCCAAACTCTTTCACCAAATGAACACTTAGACTTAAATGGCGATTTAAGCCATTAAGGCGAGATTTTGAAGATAAATACATGATTACATAATTTTTGAAGAAATCCATGAGCTTTATTTTAAAAGAAAAATGAAATTTGGAGCACAAGTGGATTTCAAGTTATCGCTAATCAAAGTTTGCATTGGAAATGAAGAATTCATACAAACACTAATTATGAAGTTTTATTAAAAGCTTTGACATTGGCTAGAAATTACAGACGGGAAACCATTTGTTTTTTGAATAAAAACAAAAATATATATATGTTCATTTATCTCCCAAATAAGGTTACTGCATATGTGGTGAAAAATGGAAGAATCATCAAGCTTTTACTTTTGAGACAAGATAAAATATACCAAACCACAGGTTTAATCTAATATGGATAAGCATACGTACACACATTCGCTGACTGTCCAAAATTCAGCAAATGAACACTTATACTTAAATGGCGATTTAAACCATTAAGGCGAGATTTTGAAGACAAATACATGATTACATAATTTTTGAAGAATTCCATGAGCTTTATTTTAAAAGAAAAATGAAATTTGGAGCACAAGTGGATTTCAAGTTATCGCTAATCAAAGTTTGCATTGGAAATGAAGAATTTATACAAACACTAATTATGAAGTTTTATTAAAAGCTTTGACATTGGCTAGAAATTACAGACGGGAAACCATTTGTTTGCTACTGAGAAGGATATCTCAAGGAAAATAGTTATATATTCATATGAATTTACTTTTCCATTTTTCGACCGAAGATTTAACCTGAGATCATGAAAGAGAGAATATAACGCAACAAGTAATTGAAGAAATAACCCAAACTCTTTCACCAAATGAACACTTAGACTTAAATGGCGATTTAAGCCATTAAGGCGAGATTTTGAAGATAAATACATGATTACATAATTTTTGAAGAAATCCATGAGCTTTATTTTAAAAGAAAAATGAAATTTGGAGCACAAGTGGATTTCAAGTTATCGCTAATCAAAGTTTGCATTGGAAATGAAGAATTCATACAAACACTAATTATGAAGTTTTATTAAAAGCTTTGACATTGGCTAGAAATTACAGACGGGAAACCATTTGTTTTTTGAATAAAAACAAAAATATATATATGTTCATTTATCTCCCAAATAAGGTTACTGCATATGTGGTGAAAAATGGAAGAATCATCAAGCTTTTACTTTTGAGACAAGATAAAATATACCAAACCACAGGTTTAATCTAATATGGATAAGCATACGTACACACATTCGCTGACTGTCCAAAATTCAGCAAATGAACACTTATACTTAAATGGCGATTTAAACCATTAAGGCGAGATTTTGAAGACAAATACATGATTACATAATTTTTGAAGAATTCCATGAGCTTTATTTTAAAAGAAAAATGAAATTTGGAGCACAAGTGGATTTCAAGTTATCGCTAATCAAAGTTTGCATTGGAAATGAAGAATTTATACAAACACTAATTATGAAGTTTTATTAAAAGCTTTGACATTGGCTAGAAATTACAGACGGGAAACCATTTGTTTGCTACTGAGAAGGATATCTCAAGGAAAATAGTTATATATTCATATGAATTTACTTTTCCATTTTTCGACCGAAGATTTAACCTGAGATCATGAAAGAGAGAATATAACGCAACAAGTAATTGAAGAAATAACCCAAACTCTTTCACCAAATGAACACTTAGACTTAAATGGCGATTTAAGCCATTAAGGCGAGATTTTGAAGATAAATACATGATTACATAATTTTTGAAGAAATCCATGAGCTTTATTTTAAAAGAAAAATGAAATTTGGAGCACAAGTGGATTTCAAGTTATCGCTAATCAAAGTTTGCATTGGAAATGAAGAATTCATACAAACACTAATTATGAAGTTTTATTAAAAGCTTTGACATTGGCTAGAAATTACAGACGGGAAACCATTTGTTTTTTGAATAAAAACAAAAATATATATATGTTCATTTATCTCCCAAATAAGGTTACTGCATATGTGGTGAAAAATGGAAGAATCATCAAGCTTTTACTTTTGAGACAAGATAAAATATACCAAACCACAGGTTTAATCTAATATGGATAAGCATACGTACACACATTCGCTGACTGTCCAAAATTCAGCAAATGAACACTTATACTTAAATGGCGATTTAAACCATTAAGGCGAGATTTTGAAGACAAATACATGATTACATAATTTTTGAAGAATTCCATGAGCTTTATTTTAAAAGAAAAATGAAATTTGGAGCACAAGTGGATTTCAAGTTATCGCTAATCAAAGTTTGCATTGGAAATGAAGAATTTATACAAACACTAATTATGAAGTTTTATTAAAAGCTTTGACATTGGCTAGAAATTACAGACGGGAAACCATTTGTTTGCTACTGAGAAGGATATCTCAAGGAAAATAGTTATATATTCATATGAATTTACTTTACCATTTTTCGACCGAAGATTTAACCTGAGATCATGAAAGAGAGAATATAACGCAACAAGTAATTGAAGAAATAACCCAAACTCTTTCACCAAATGAACACTTAGACTTAAATGGCGATTTAAGCCATTAAGGCGAGATTTTGAAGATAAATACATGATTACATAATTTTTGAAGAAATCCATGAGCTTTATTTTAAAAGAAAAATGAAATTTGGAGCACAAGTGGATTTCAAGTTATCGCTAATCAAAGTTTGCATTGGAAATGAAGAATTCATACAAACACTAATTATGAAGTTTTATTAAAAGCTTTGACATTGGCTAGAAATTACAGACGGGAAACCATTTGTTTTTTGAATAAAAACAAAAATATATATATGTTCATTTATCTCCCAAATAAGGTTACTGCATATGTGGTGAAAAATGGAAGAATCATCAAGCTTTTACTTTTGAGACAAGATAAAATATACCAAACCACAGGTTTAATCTAATATGGATAAGCATACGTACACACATTCGCTGACTGTCCAAAATTCAGCAAATGAACACTTATACTTAAATGGCGATTTAAACCATTAAGGCGAGATTTTGAAGACAAATACATGATTACATAATTTTTGAAGAATTCCATGAGCTTTATTTTAAAAGAAAAATGAAATTTGGAGCACAAGTGGATTTCAAGTTATCGCTAATCAAAGTTTGCATTGGAAATGAAGAATTTATACAAACACTAATTATGAAGTTTTATTAAAAGCTTTGACATTGGCTAGAAATTACAGACGGGAAACCATTTGTTTGCTACTGAGAAGGATATCTCAAGGAAAATAGTTATATATTCATATGAATTTACTTTACCATTTTTCGACCGAAGATTTAACCTGAGATCATGAAAGAGAGAATATAACGCAACAAGTAATTGAAGAAATAACCCAAACTCTTTCACCAAATGAACACTTAGACTTAAATGGCGATTTAAGCCATTAAGGCGAGATTTTGAAGATAAATACATGATTACATAATTTTTGAAGAAATCCATGAGCTTTATTTTAAAAGAAAAATGAAATTTGGAGCACAAGTGGATTTCAAGTTATCGCTAATCAAAGTTTGCATTGGAAATGAAGAATTCATACAAACACTAATTATGAAGTTTTATTAAAAGCTTTGACATTGGCTAGAAATTACAGACGGGAAACCATTTGTTTTTTGAATAAAAACAAAAATATATATATGTTCATTTATCTCCCAAATAAGGTTACTGCATATGTGGTGAAAAATGGAAGAATCATCAAGCTTTTACTTTTGAGACAAGATAAAATATACCAAACCACAGGTTTAATCTAATATGGATAAGCATACGTACACACATTCGCTGACTGTCCAAAATTCAGCAAATGAACACTTATACTTAAATGGCGATTTAAACCATTAAGGCGAGATTTTGAAGACAAATACATGATTACATAATTTTTGAAGAATTCCATGAGCTTTATTTTAAAAGAAAAATGAAATTTGGAGCACAAGTGGATTTCAAGTTATCGCTAATCAAAGTTTGCATTGGAAATGAAGAATTTATACAAACACTAATTATGAAGTTTTATTAAAAGCTTTGACATTGGCTAGAAATTACAGACGGGAAACCATTTGTTTGCTACTGAGAAGGATATCTCAAGGAAAATAGTTATATATTCATATGAATTTACTTTTCCATTTTTCGACCGAAGATTTAACCTGAGATCATGAAAGAGAGAATATAACGCAACAAGTAATTGAAGAAATAACCCAAACTCTTTCACCAAATGAACACTTAGACTTAAATGGCGATTTAAGCCATTAAGGCGAGATTTTGAAGATAAATACATGATTACATAATTTTTGAAGAAATCCATGAGCTTTATTTTAAAAGAAAAATGAAATTTGGAGCACAAGTGGATTTCAAGTTATCGCTAATCAAAGTTTGCATTGGAAATGAAGAATTCATACAAACACTAATTATGAAGTTTTATTAAAAGCTTTGACATTGGCTAGAAATTACAGACGGGAAACCATTTGTTTTTTGAATAAAAACAAAAATATATATATGTTCATTTATCTCCCAAATAAGGTTACTGCATATGTGGTGAAAAATGGAAGAATCATCAAGCTTTTACTTTTGAGACAAGATAAAATATACCAAACCACAGGTTTAATCTAATATGGATAAGCATACGTACACACATTCGCTGACTGTCCAAAATTCAGCAAATGAACACTTATACTTAAATGGCGATTTAAACCATTAAGGCGAGATTTTGAAGACAAATACATGATTACATAATTTTTGAAGAATTCCATGAGCTTTATTTTAAAAGAAAAATGAAATTTGGAGCACAAGTGGATTTCAAGTTATCGCTAATCAAAGTTTGCATTGGAAATGAAGAATTTATACAAACACTAATTATGAAGTTTTATTAAAAGCTTTGACATTGGCTAGAAATTACAGACGGGAAACCATTTGTTTGCTACTGAGAAGGATATCTCAAGGAAAATAGTTATATATTCATATGAATTTACTTTTCCATTTTTCGACCGAAGATTTAACCTGAGATCATGAAAGAGAGAATATAACGCAACAAGTAATTGAAGAAATAACCCAAACTCTTTCACCAAATGAACACTTAGACTTAAATGGCGATTTAAGCCATTAAGGCGAGATTTTGAAGATAAATACATGATTACATAATTTTTGAAGAAATCCATGAGCTTTATTTTAAAAGAAAAATGAAATTTGGAGCACAAGTGGATTTCAAGTTATCGCTAATCAAAGTTTGCATTGGAAATGAAGAATTCATACAAACACTAATTATGAAGTTTTATTAAAAGCTTTGACATTGGCTAGAAATTACAGACGGGAAACCATTTGTTTTTTGAATAAAAACAAAAATATATATATGTTCATTTATCTCCCAAATAAGGTTACTGCATATGTGGTGAAAAATGGAAGAATCATCAAGCTTTTACTTTTGAGACAAGATAAAATATACCAAACCACAGGTTTAATCTAATATGGATAAGTATACGTACACACATTCGCTGACTGTCCAAAATTCAGCAAATGAACACTTATACTTAAATGGCGATTTAAACCATTAAGGCGAGATTTTGAAGACAAATACATGATTACATAATTTTTGAAGAATTCCATGAGCTTTATTTTAAAAGAAAAATGAAATTTGGAGCACAAGTGGATTTCAAGTTATCGCTAATCAAAGTTTGCATTGGAAATGAAGAATTTATACAAACACTAATTATGAAGTTTTATTAAAAGCTTTGACATTGGCTAGAAATTACAGACGGGAAACCATTTGTTTGCTACTGAGAAGGATATCTCAAGGAAAATAGTTATATATTCATATGAATTTACTTTACCATTTTTCGACCGAAGATTTAACCTGAGATCATGAAAGAGAGAATATAACGCAACAAGTAATTGAAGAAATAACCCAAACTCTTTCACCAAATGAACACTTAGACTTAAATGGCGATTTAAGCCATTAAGGCGAGATTTTGAAGATAAATACATGATTACATAATTTTTGAAGAAATCCATGAGCTTTATTTTAAAAGAAAAATGAAATTTGGAGCACAAGTGGATTTCAAGTTATCGCTAATCAAAGTTTGCATTGGAAATGAAGAATTTATACAAACACTAATTATGAAGTTTTATTAAAAGCTTTGACATTGGCTAGAAATTACAGACGGGAAACCATTTGTTTGCTACTGAGAAGGATATCTCAAGGAAAATAGTTATATATTCATATGAATTTACTTTTCCATTTTTCGACCGAAGATTTAACCTGAGATCATGAAAGAGAGAATATAACGCAACAAGTAATTGAAGAAATAACCCAAACTCTTTCACCAAATGAACACTTAGACTTAAATGGCGATTTAAGCCATTAAGGCGAGATTTTGAAGATAAATACATGATTACATAATTTTTGAAGAAATCCATGAGCTTTATTTTAAAAGAAAAATGAAATTTGGAGCACAAGTGGATTTCAAGTTATCGCTAATCAAAGTTTGCATTGGAAATGAAGAATTCATACAAACACTAATTATGAAGTTTTATTAAAAGCTTTGACATTGGCTAGAAATTACAGACGGGAAACCATTTGTTTTTTGAATAAAAACAAAAATATATATATGTTCATTTATCTCCCAAATAAGGTTACTGCATATGTGGTGAAAAATGGAAGAATCATCAAGCTTTTACTTTTGAGACAAGATAAAATATACCAAACCACAGGTTTAATCTAATATGGATAAGCATACGTACACACATTCGCTGACTGTCCAAAATTCAGCAAATGAACACTTATACTTAAATGGCGATTTAAACCATTAAGGCGAGATTTTGAAGACAAATACATGATTACATAATTTTTGAAGAATTCCATGAGCTTTATTTTAAAAGAAAAATGAAATTTGGAGCACAAGTGGATTTCAAGTTATCGCTAATCAAAGTTTGCATTGGAAATGAAGAATTTATACAAACACTAATTATGAAGTTTTATTAAAAGCTTTGACATTGGCTAGAAATTACAGACGGGAAACCATTTGTTTGCTACTGAGAAGGATATCTCAAGGAAAATAGTTATATATTCATATGAATTTACTTTTCCATTTTTCGACCGAAGATTTAACCTGAGATCATGAAAGAGAGAATATAACGCAACAAGTAATTGAAGAAATAACCCAAACTCTTTCACCAAATGAACACTTAGACTTAAATGGCGATTTAAGCCATTAAGGCGAGATTTTGAAGATAAATACATGATTACATAATTTTTGAAGAAATCCATGAGCTTTATTTTAAAAGAAAAATGAAATTTGGAGCACAAGTGGATTTCAAGTTATCGCTAATCAAAGTTTGCATTGGAAATGAAGAATTCATACAAACACTAATTATGAAGTTTTATTAAAAGCTTTGACATTGGCTAGAAATTACAGACGGGAAACCATTTGTTTTTTGAATAAAAACAAAAATATATATATGTTCATTTATCTCCCAAATAAGGTTACTGCATATGTGGTGAAAAATGGAAGAATCATCAAGCTTTTACTTTTGAGACAAGATAAAATATACCAAACCACAGGTTTAATCTAATATGGATAAGCATACGTACACACATTCGCTGACTGTCCAAAATTCAGCAAATGAACACTTATACTTAAATGGCGATTTAAACCATTAAGGCGAGATTTTGAAGACAAATACATGATTACATAATTTTTGAAGAATTCCATGAGCTTTATTTTAAAAGAAAAATGAAATTTGGAGCACAAGTGGATTTCAAGTTATCGCTAATCAAAGTTTGCATTGGAAATGAAGAATTTATACAAACACTAATTATGAAGTTTTATTAAAAGCTTTGACATTGGCTAGAAATTACAGACGGGAAACCATTTGTTTGCTACTGAGAAGGATATCTCAAGGAAAATAGTTATATATTCATATGAATTTACTTTTCCATTTTTCGACCGAAGATTTAACCTGAGATCATGAAAGAGAGAATATAACGCAACAAGTAATTGAAGAAATAACCCAAACTCTTTCACCAAATGAACACTTAGACTTAAATGGCGATTTAAGCCATTAAGGCGAGATTTTGAAGATAAATACATGATTACATAATTTTTGAAGAAATCCATGAGCTTTATTTTAAAAGAAAAATGAAATTTGGAGCACAAGTGGATTTCAAGTTATCGCTAATCAAAGTTTGCATTGGAAATGAAGAATTCATACAAACACTAATTATGAAGTTTTATTAAAAGCTTTGACATTGGCTAGAAATTACAGACGGGAAACCATTTGTTTTTTGAATAAAAACAAAAATATATATATGTTCATTTATCTCCCAAATAAGGTTACTGCATATGTGGTGAAAAATGGAAGAATCATCAAGCTTTTACTTTTGAGACAAGATAAAATATACCAAACCACAGGTTTAATCTAATATGGATAAGTATACGTACACACATTCGCTGACTGTCCAAAATTCAGCAAATGAACACTTATACTTAAATGGCGATTTAAACCATTAAGGCGAGATTTTGAAGACAAATACATGATTACATAATTTTTGAAGAATTCCATGAGCTTTATTTTAAAAGAAAAATGAAATTTGGAGCACAAGTGGATTTCAAGTTATCGCTAATCAAAGTTTGCATTGGAAATGAAGAATTTATACAAACACTAATTATGAAGTTTTATTAAAAGCTTTGACATTGGCTAGAAATTACAGACGGGAAACCATTTGTTTGCTACTGAGAAGGATATCTCAAGGAAAATAGTTATATATTCATATGAATTTACTTTACCATTTTTCGACCGAAGATTTAACCTGAGATCATGAAAGAGAGAATATAACGCAACAAGTAATTGAAGAAATAACCCAAACTCTTTCACCAAATGAACACTTAGACTTAAATGGCGATTTAAGCCATTAAGGCGAGATTTTGAAGATAAATACATGATTACATAATTTTTGAAGAAATCCATGAGCTTTATTTTAAAAGAAAAATGAAATTTGGAGCACAAGTGGATTTCAAGTTATCGCTAATCAAAGTTTGCATTGGAAATAAAGAATTTATACAAACACTAATTATGAAGTTTTATTAAAAGCTTTGACATTGGCTAGAAATTACAGACGGGAAACCATTTGTTTGCTACTGAGAAGGATATCTCAAGGAAAATAGTTATATATTCATATGAATTTACTTTTCCATTTTTCGACCGAAGATTTAACCTGAGATCATGAAAGAGAGAATATAACGCAACAAGTAATTGAAGAAATAACCCAAACTCTTTCACCAAATGAACACTTAGACTTAAATGGCGATTTAAGCCATTAAGGCGAGATTTTGAAGATAAATACATGATTACATAATTTTTGAAGAAATCCATGAGCTTTATTTTAAAAGAAAAATGAAATTTGGAGCACAAGTGGATTTCAAGTTATCGCTAATCAAAGTTTGCATTGGAAATGAAGAATTCATACAAACACTAATTATGAAGTTTTATTAAAAGCTTTGACATTGGCTAGAAATTACAGACGGGAAACCATTTGTTTTTTGAATAAAAACAAAAATATATATATGTTCATTTATCTCCCAAATAAGGTTACTGCATATGTGGTGAAAAATGGAAGAATCATCAAGCTTTTACTTTTGAGACAAGATAAAATATACCAAACCACAGGTTTAATCTAATATGGATAAGCATACGTACACACATTCGCTGACTGTCCAAAATTCAGCAAATGAACACTTATACTTAAATGGCGATTTAAACCATTAAGGCGAGATTTTGAAGACAAATACATGATTACATAATTTTTGAAGAATTCCATGAGCTTTATTTTAAAAGAAAAATGAAATTTGGAGCACAAGTGGATTTCAAGTTATCGCTAATCAAAGTTTGCATTGGAAATGAAGAATTTATACAAACACTAATTATGAAGTTTTATTAAAAGCTTTGACATTGGCTAGAAATTACAGACGGGAAACCATTTGTTTGCTACTGAGAAGGATATCTCAAGGAAAATAGTTATATATTCATATGAATTTACTTTTCCATTTTTCGACCGAAGATTTAACCTGAGATCATGAAAGAGAGAATATAACGCAACAAGTAATTGAAGAAATAACCCAAACTCTTTCACCAAATGAACACTTAGACTTAAATGGCGATTTAAGCCATTAAGGCGAGATTTTGAAGATAAATACATGATTACATAATTTTTGAAGAAATCCATGAGCTTTATTTTAAAAGAAAAATGAAATTTGGAGCACAAGTGGATTTCAAGTTATCGCTAATCAAAGTTTGCATTGGAAATGAAGAATTCATACAAACACTAATTATGAAGTTTTATTAAAAGCTTTGACATTGGCTAGAAATTACAGACGGGAAACCATTTGTTTTTTGAATAAAAACAAAAATATATATATGTTCATTTATCTCCCAAATAAGGTTACTGCATATGTGGTGAAAAATGGAAGAATCATCAAGCTTTTACTTTTGAGACAAGATAAAATATACCAAACCACAGGTTTAATCTAATATGGATAAGCATACGTACACACATTCGCTGACTGTCCAAAATTCAGCAAATGAACACTTATACTTAAATGGCGATTTAAACCATTAAGGCGAGATTTTGAAGACAAATACATGATTACATAATTTTTGAAGAATTCCATGAGCTTTATTTTAAAAGAAAAATGAAATTTGGAGCACAAGTGGATTTCAAGTTATCGCTAATCAAAGTTTGCATTGGAAATGAAGAATTTATACAAACACTAATTATGAAGTTTTATTAAAAGCTTTGACATTGGCTAGAAATTACAGACGGGAAACCATTTGTTTGCTACTGAGAAGGATATCTCAAGGAAAATAGTTATATATTCATATGAATTTACTTTTCCATTTTTCGACCGAAGATTTAACCTGAGATCATGAAAGAGAGAATATAACGCAACAAGTAATTGAAGAAATAACCCAAACTCTTTCACCAAATGAACACTTAGACTTAAATGGCGATTTAAGCCATTAAGGCGAGATTTTGAAGATAAATACATGATTACATAATTTTTGAAGAAATCCATGAGCTTTATTTTAAAAGAAAAATGAAATTTGGAGCACAAGTGGATTTCAAGTTATCGCTAATCAAAGTTTGCATTGGAAATGAAGAATTCATACAAACACTAATTATGAAGTTTTATTAAAAGCTTTGACATTGGCTAGAAATTACAGACGGGAAACCATTTGTTTTTTGAATAAAAACAAAAATATATATATGTTCATTTATCTCCCAAATAAGGTTACTGCATATGTGGTGAAAAATGGAAGAATCATCAAGCTTTTACTTTTGAGACAAGATAAAATATACCAAACCACAGGTTTAATCTAATATGGATAAGTATACGTACACACATTCGCTGACTGTCCAAAATTCAGCAAATGAACACTTATACTTAAATGGCGATTTAAACCATTAAGGCGAGATTTTGAAGACAAATACATGATTACATAATTTTTGAAGAATTCCATGAGCTTTATTTTAAAAGAAAAATGAAATTTGGAGCACAAGTGGATTTCAAGTTATCGCTAATCAAAGTTTGCATTGGAAATGAAGAATTTATACAAACACTAATTATGAAGTTTTATTAAAAGCTTTGACATTGGCTAGAAATTACAGACGGGAAACCATTTGTTTGCTACTGAGAAGGATATCTCAAGGAAAATAGTTATATATTCATATGAATTTACTTTACCATTTTTCGACCGAAGATTTAACCTGAGATCATGAAAGAGAGAATATAACGCAACAAGTAATTGAAGAAATAACCCAAACTCTTTCACCAAATGAACACTTAGACTTAAATGGCGATTTAAGCCATTAAGGCGAGATTTTGAAGATAAATACATGATTACATAATTTTTGAAGAAATCCATGAGCTTTATTTTAAAAGAAAAATGAAATTTGGAGCACAAGTGGATTTCAAGTTATCGCTAATCAAAGTTTGCATTGGAAATGAAGAATTCATACAAACACTAATTATGAAGTTTTATTAAAAGCTTTGACATTGGCTAGAAATTACAGACGGGAAACCATTTGTTTTTTGAATAAAAACAAAAATATATATATGTTCATTTATCTCCCAAATAAGGTTACTGCATATGTGGTGAAAAATGGAAGAATCATCAAGCTTTTACTTTTGAGACAAGATAAAATATACCAAACCACAGGTTTAATCTAATATGGATAAGCATACGTACACACATTCGCTGACTGTCCAAAATTCAGCAAATGAACACTTATACTTAAATGGCGATTTAAACCATTAAGGCGAGATTTTGAAGACAAATACATGATTACATAATTTTTGAAGAATTCCATGAGCTTTATTTTAAAAGAAAAATGAAATTTGGAGCACAAGTGGATTTCAAGTTATCGCTAATCAAAGTTTGCATTGGAAATGAAGAATTTATACAAACACTAATTATGAAGTTTTATTAAAAGCTTTGACATTGGCTAGAAATTACAGACGGGAAACCATTTGTTTGCTACTGAGAAGGATATCTCAAGGAAAATAGTTATATATTCATATGAATTTACTTTTCCATTTTTCGACCGAAGATTTAACCTGAGATCATGAAAGAGAGAATATAACGCAACAAGTAATTGAAGAAATAACCCAAACTCTTTCACCAAATGAACACTTAGACTTAAATGGCGATTTAAGCCATTAAGGCGAGATTTTGAAGATAAATACATGATTACATAATTTTTGAAGAAATCCATGAGCTTTATTTTAAAAGAAAAATGAAATTTGGAGCACAAGTGGATTTCAAGTTATCGCTAATCAAAGTTTGCATTGGAAATGAAGAATTCATACAAACACTAATTATGAAGTTTTATTAAAAGCTTTGACATTGGCTAGAAATTACAGACGGGAAACCATTTGTTTTTTGAATAAAAACAAAAATATATATATGTTCATTTATCTCCCAAATAAGGTTACTGCATATGTGGTGAAAAATGGAAGAATCATCAAGCTTTTACTTTTGAGACAAGATAAAATATACCAAACCACAGGTTTAATCTAATATGGATAAGCATACGTACACACATTCGCTGACTGTCCAAAATTCAGCAAATGAACACTTATACTTAAATGGCGATTTAAACCATTAAGGCGAGATTTTGAAGACAAATACATGATTACATAATTTTTGAAGAATTCCATGAGCTTTATTTTAAAAGAAAAATGAAATTTGGAGCACAAGTGGATTTCAAGTTATCGCTAATCAAAGTTTGCATTGGAAATGAAGAATTTATACAAACACTAATTATGAAGTTTTATTAAAAGCTTTGACATTGGCTAGAAATTACAGACGGGAAACCATTTGTTTGCTACTGAGAAGGATATCTCAAGGAAAATAGTTATATATTCATATGAATTTACTTTACCATTTTTCGACCGAAGATTTAACCTGAGATCATGAAAGAGAGAATATAACGCAACAAGTAATTGAAGAAATAACCCAAACTCTTTCACCAAATGAACACTTAGACTTAAATGGCGATTTAAGCCATTAAGGCGAGATTTTGAAGATAAATACATGATTACATAATTTTTGAAGAAATCCATGAGCTTTATTTTAAAAGAAAAATGAAATTTGGAGCACAAGTGGATTTCAAGTTATCGCTAATCAAAGTTTGCATTGGAAATGAAGAATTCATACAAACACTAATTATGAAGTTTTATTAAAAGCTTTGACATTGGCTAGAAATTACAGACGGGAAACCATTTGTTTTTTGAATAAAAACAAAAATATATATATGTTCATTTATCTCCCAAATAAGGTTACTGCATATGTGGTGAAAAATGGAAGAATCATCAAGCTTTTACTTTTGAGACAAGATAAAATATACCAAACCACAGGTTTAATCTAATATGGATAAGCATACGTACACACATTCGCTGACTGTCCAAAATTCAGCAAATGAACACTTATACTTAAATGGCGATTTAAACCATTAAGGCGAGATTTTGAAGACAAATACATGATTACATAATTTTTGAAGAATTCCATGAGCTTTATTTTAAAAGAAAAATGAAATTTGGAGCACAAGTGGATTTCAAGTTATCGCTAATCAAAGTTTGCATTGGAAATGAAGAATTTATACAAACACTAATTATGAAGTTTTATTAAAAGCTTTGACATTGGCTAGAAATTACAGACGGGAAACCATTTGTTTGCTACTGAGAAGGATATCTCAAGGAAAATAGTTATATATTCATATGAATTTACTTTACCATTTTTCGACCGAAGATTTAACCTGAGATCATGAAAGAGAGAATATAACGCAACAAGTAATTGAAGAAATAACCCAAACTCTTTCACCAAATGAACACTTAGACTTAAATGGCGATTTAAGCCATTAAGGCGAGATTTTGAAGATAAATACATGAGTACATAATTTTTGAAGAAATCCATGAGCTTTATTTTAAAAGAAAAATGAAATTTGGAGCACAAGTGGATTTCAAGTTATCGCTAATCAAAGTTTGCATTGGAAATGAAGAATTCATACAAACACTAATTATGAAGTTTTATTAAAAGCTTTGACATTGGCTAGAAATTACAGACGGGAAACCATTTGTTTTTTGAATAAAAACAAAAATATATATATGTTCATTTATCTCCCAAATAAGGTTACTGCATATGTGGTGAAAAATGGAAGAATCATCAAGCTTTTACTTTTGAGACAAGATAAAATATACCAAACCACAGGTTTAATCTAATATGGATAAGCATACGTACACACATTCGCTGACTGTCCAAAATTCAGCAAATGAACACTTATACTTAAATGGCGATTTAAACCATTAAGGCGAGATTTTGAAGACAAATACATGATTACATAATTTTTGAAGAATTCCATGAGCTTTATTTTAAAAGAAAAATGAAATTTGGAGCACAAGTGGATTTCAAGTTATCGCTAATCAAAGTTTGCATTGGAAATGAAGAATTTATACAAACACTAATTATGAAGTTTTATTAAAAGCTTTGACATTGGCTAGAAATTACAGACGGGAAACCATTTGTTTGCTACTGAGAAGGATATCTCAAGGAAAATAGTTATATATTCATATGAATTTACTTTACCATTTTTCGACCGAAGATTTAACCTGAGATCATGAAAGAGAGAATATAACGCAACAAGTAATTGAAGAAATAACCCAAACTCTTTCACCAAATGAACACTTAGACTTAAATGGCGATTTAAGCCATTAAGGCGAGATTTTGAAGATAAATACATGATTACATAATTTTTGAAGAAATCCATGAGCTTTATTTTAAAAGAAAAATGAAATTTGGAGCACAAGTGGATTTCAAGTTATCGCTAATCAAAGTTTGCATTGGAAATGAAGAATTTATACAAACACTAATTATGAAGTTTTATTAAAAGCTTTGACATTGGCTAGAAATTACAGACGGGAAACCATTTGTTTGCTACTGAGAAGGATATCTCAAGGAAAATAGTTATATATTCATATGAATTTACTTTTCCATTTTTCGACCGAAGATTTAACCTGAGATCATGAAAGAGAGAATATAACGCAACAAGTAATTGAAGAAATAACCCAAACTCTTTCACCAAATGAACACTTAGACTTAAATGGCGATTTAAGCCATTAAGGCGAGATTTTGAAGATAAATACATGATTACATAATTTTTGAAGAAATCCATGAGCTTTATTTTAAAAGAAAAATGAAATTTGGAGCACAAGTGGATTTCAAGTTATCGCTAATCAAAGTTTGCATTGGAAATGAAGAATTCATACAAACACTAATTATGAAGTTTTATTAAAAGCTTTGACATTGGCTAGAAATTACAGACGGGAAACCATTTGTTTTTTGAATAAAAACAAAAATATATATATGTTCATTTATCTCCCAAATAAGGTTACTGCATATGTGGTGAAAAATGGAAGAATCATCAAGCTTTTACTTTTGAGACAAGATAAAATATACCAAACCACAGGTTTAATCTAATATGGATAAGCATACGTACACACATTCGCTGACTGTCCAAAATTCAGCAAATGAACACTTATACTTAAATGGCGATTTAAACCATTAAGGCGAGATTTTGAAGACAAATACATGATTACATAATTTTTGAAGAATTCCATGAGCTTTATTTTAAAAGAAAAATGAAATTTGGAGCACAAGTGGATTTCAAGTTATCGCTAATCAAAGTTTGCATTGGAAATGAAGAATTTATACAAACACTAATTATGAAGTTTTATTAAAAGCTTTGACATTGGCTAGAAATTACAGACGGGAAACCATTTGTTTGCTACTGAGAAGGATATCTCAAGGAAAATAGTTATATATTCATATGAATTTACTTTACCATTTTTCGACCGAAGATTTAACCTGAGATCATGAAAGAGAGAATATAACGCAACAAGTAATTGAAGAAATAACCCAAACTCTTTCACCAAATGAACACTTAGACTTAAATGGCGATTTAAGCCATTAAGGCGAGATTTTGAAGATAAATACATGATTACATAATTTTTGAAGAAATCCATGAGCTTTATTTTAAAAGAAAAATGAAATTTGGAGCACAAGTGGATTTCAAGTTATCGCTAATCAAAGTTTGCATTGGAAATGAAGAATTTATACAAACACTAATTATGAAGTTTTATTAAAAGCTTTGACATTGGCTAGAAATTACAGACGGGAAACCATTTGTTTGCTACTGAGAAGGATATCTCAAGGAAAATAGTTATATATTCATATGAATTTACTTTTCCATTTTTCGACCGAAGATTTAACCTGAGATCATGAAAGAGAGAATATAACGCAACAAGTAATTGAAGAAATAACCCAAACTCTTTCACCAAATGAACACTTAGACTTAAATGGCGATTTAAGCCATTAAGGCGAGATTTTGAAGATAAATACATGATTACATAATTTTTGAAGAAATCCATGAGCTTTATTTTAAAAGAAAAATGAAATTTGGAGCACAAGTGGATTTCAAGTTATCGCTAATCAAAGTTTGCATTGGAAATGAAGAATTCATACAAACACTAATTATGAAGTTTTATTAAAAGCTTTGACATTGGCTAGAAATTACAGACGGGAAACCATTTGTTTTTTGAATAAAAACAAAAATATATATATGTTCATTTATCTCCCAAATAAGGTTACTGCATATGTGGTGAAAAATGGAAGAATCATCAAGCTTTTACTTTTGAGACAAGATAAAATATACCAAACCACAGGTTTAATCTAATATGGATAAGCATACGTACACACATTCGCTGACTGTCCAAAATTCAGCAAATGAACACTTATACTTAAATGGCGATTTAAACCATTAAGGCGAGATTTTGAAGACAAATACATGATTACATAATTTTTGAAGAATTCCATGAGCTTTATTTTAAAAGAAAAATGAAATTTGGAGCACAAGTGGATTTCAAGTTATCGCTAATCAAAGTTTGCATTGGAAATGAAGAATTTATACAAACACTAATTATGAAGTTTTATTAAAAGCTTTGACATTGGCTAGAAATTACAGACGGGAAACCATTTGTTTGCTACTGAGAAGGATATCTCAAGGAAAATAGTTATATATTCATATGAATTTACTTTTCCATTTTTCGACCGAAGATTTAACCTGAGATCATGAAAGAGAGAATATAACGCAACAAGTAATTGAAGAAATAACCCAAACTCTTTCACCAAATGAACACTTAGACTTAAATGGCGATTTAAGCCATTAAGGCGAGATTTTGAAGATAAATACATGATTACATAATTTTTGAAGAAATCCATGAGCTTTATTTTAAAAGAAAAATGAAATTTGGAGCACAAGTGGATTTCAAGTTATCGCTAATCAAAGTTTGCATTGGAAATGAAGAATTCATACAAACACTAATTATGAAGTTTTATTAAAAGCTTTGACATTGGCTAGAAATTACAGACGGGAAACCATTTGTTTTTTGAATAAAAACAAAAATATATATATGTTCATTTATCTCCCAAATAAGGTTACTGCATATGTGGTGAAAAATGGAAGAATCATCAAGCTTTTACTTTTGAGACAAGATAAAATATACCAAACCACAGGTTTAATCTAATATGGATAAGCATACGTACACACATTCGCTGACTGTCCAAAATTCAGCAAATGAACACTTATACTTAAATGGCGATTTAAACCATTAAGGCGAGATTTTGAAGACAAATACATGATTACATAATTTTTGAAGAATTCCATGAGCTTTATTTTAAAAGAAAAATGAAATTTGGAGCACAAGTGGATTTCAAGTTATCGCTAATCAAAGTTTGCATTGGAAATGAAGAATTTATACAAACACTAATTATGAAGTTTTATTAAAAGCTTTGACATTGGCTAGAAATTACAGACGGGAAACCATTTGTTTGCTACTGAGAAGGATATCTCAAGGAAAATAGTTATATATTCATATGAATTTACTTTTCCATTTTTCGACCGAAGATTTAACCTGAGATCATGAAAGAGAGAATATAACGCAACAAGTAATTGAAGAAATAACCCAAACTCTTTCACCAAATGAACACTTAGACTTAAATGGCGATTTAAGCCATTAAGGCGAGATTTTGAAGATAAATACATGATTACATAATTTTTGAAGAAATCCATGAGCTTTATTTTAAAAGAAAAATGAAATTTGGAGCACAAGTGGATTTCAAGTTATCGCTAATCAAAGTTTGCATTGGAAATGAAGAATTCATACAAACACTAATTATGAAGTTTTATTAAAAGCTTTGACATTGGCTAGAAATTACAGACGGGAAACCATTTGTTTTTTGAATAAAAACAAAAATATATATATGTTCATTTATCTCCCAAATAAGGTTACTGCATATGTGGTGAAAAATGGAAGAATCATCAAGCTTTTACTTTTGAGACAAGATAAAATATACCAAACCACAGGTTTAATCTAATATGGATAAGCATACGTACACACATTCGCTGACTGTCCAAAATTCAGCAAATGAACACTTATACTTAAATGGCGATTTAAACCATTAAGGCGAGATTTTGAAGACAAATACATGATTACATAATTTTTGAAGAATTCCATGAGCTTTATTTTAAAAGAAAAATGAAATTTGGAGCACAAGTGGATTTCAAGTTATCGCTAATCAAAGTTTGCATTGGAAATGAAGAATTTATACAAACACTAATTATGAAGTTTTATTAAAAGCTTTGACATTGGCTAGAAATTACAGACGGGAAACCATTTGTTTGCTACTGAGAAGGATATCTCAAGGAAAATAGTTATATATTCATATGAATTTACTTTACCATTTTTCGACCGAAGATTTAACCTGAGATCATGAAAGAGAGAATATAACGCAACAAGTAATTGAAGAAATAACCCAAACTCTTTCACCAAATGAACACTTAGACTTAAATGGCGATTTAAGCCATTAAGGCGAGATTTTGAAGATAAATACATGATTACATAATTTTTGAAGAAATCCATGAGCTTTATTTTAAAAGAAAAATGAAATTTGGAGCACAAGTGGATTTCAAGTTATCGCTAATCAAAGTTTGCATTGGAAATGAAGAATTCATACAAACACTAATTATGAAGTTTTATTAAAAGCTTTGACATTGGCTAGAAATTACAGACGGGAAACCATTTGTTTTTTGAATAAAAACAAAAATATATATATGTTCATTTATCTCCCAAATAAGGTTACTGCATATGTGGTGAAAAATGGAAGAATCATCAAGCTTTTACTTTTGAGACAAGATAAAATATACCAAACCACAGGTTTAATCTAATATGGATAAGCATACGTACACACATTCGCTGACTGTCCAAAATTCAGCAAATGAACACTTATACTTAAATGGCGATTTAAACCATTAAGGCGAGATTTTGAAGACAAATACATGATTACATAATTTTTGAAGAATTCCATGAGCTTTATTTTAAAAGAAAAATGAAATTTGGAGCACAAGTGGATTTCAAGTTATCGCTAATCAAAGTTTGCATTGGAAATGAAGAATTTATACAAACACTAATTATGAAGTTTTATTAAAAGCTTTGACATTGGCTAGAAATTACAGACGGGAAACCATTTGTTTGCTACTGAGAAGGATATCTCAAGGAAAATAGTTATATATTCATATGAATTTACTTTACCATTTTTCGACCGAAGATTTAACCTGAGATCATGAAAGAGAGAATATAACGCAACAAGTAATTGAAGAAATAACCCAAACTCTTTCACCAAATGAACACTTAGACTTAAATGGCGATTTAAGCCATTAAGGCGAGATTTTGAAGATAAATACATGATTACATAATTTTTGAAGAAATCCATGAGCTTTATTTTAAAAGAAAAATGAAATTTGGAGCACAAGTGGATTTCAAGTTATCGCTAATCAAAGTTTGCATTGGAAATGAAGAATTCATACAAACACTAATTATGAAGTTTTATTAAAAGCTTTGACATTGGCTAGAAATTACAGACGGGAAACCATTTGTTTTTTGAATAAAAACAAAAATATATATATGTTCATTTATCTCCCAAATAAGGTTACTGCATATGTGGTGAAAAATGGAAGAATCATCAAGCTTTTACTTTTGAGACAAGATAAAATATACCAAACCACAGGTTTAATCTAATATGGATAAGCATACGTACACACATTCGCTGACTGTCCAAAATTCAGCAAATGAACACTTATACTTAAATGGCGATTTAAACCATTAAGGCGAGATTTTGAAGACAAATACATGATTACATAATTTTTGAAGAATTCCATGAGCTTTATTTTAAAAGAAAAATGAAATTTGGAGCACAAGTGGATTTCAAGTTATCGCTAATCAAAGTTTGCATTGGAAATGAAGAATTTATACAAACACTAATTATGAAGTTTTATTAAAAGCTTTGACATTGGCTAGAAATTACAGACGGGAAACCATTTGTTTGCTACTGAGAAGGATATCTCAAGGAAAATAGTTATATATTCATATGAATTTACTTTACCATTTTTCGACCGAAGATTTAACCTGAGATCATGAAAGAGAGAATATAACGCAACAAGTAATTGAAGAAATAACCCAAACTCTTTCACCAAATGAACACTTAGACTTAAATGGCGATTTAAGCCATTAAGGCGAGATTTTGAAGATAAATACATGATTACATAATTTTTGAAGAAATCCATGAGCTTTATTTTAAAAGAAAAATGAAATTTGGAGCACAAGTGGATTTCAAGTTATCGCTAATCAAAGTTTGCATTGGAAATGAAGAATTCATACAAACACTAATTATGAAGTTTTATTAAAAGCTTTGACATTGGCTAGAAATTACAGACGGGAAACCATTTGTTTTTTGAATAAAAACAAAAATATATATATGTTCATTTATCTCCCAAATAAGGTTACTGCATATGTGGTGAAAAATGGAAGAATCATCAAGCTTTTACTTTTGAGACAAGATAAAATATACCAAACCACAGGTTTAATCTAATATGGATAAGCATACGTACACACATTCGCTGACTGTCCAAAATTCAGCAAATGAACACTTATACTTAAATGGCGATTTAAACCATTAAGGCGAGATTTTGAAGACAAATACATGATTACATAATTTTTGAAGAATTCCATGAGCTTTATTTTAAAAGAAAAATGAAATTTGGAGCACAAGTGGATTTCAAGTTATCGCTAATCAAAGTTTGCATTGGAAATGAAGAATTTATACAAACACTAATTATGAAGTTTTATTAAAAGCTTTGACATTGGCTAGAAATTACAGACGGGAAACCATTTGTTTGCTACTGAGAAGGATATCTCAAGGAAAATAGTTATATATTCATATGAATTTACTTTACCATTTTTCGACCGAAGATTTAACCTGAGATCATGAAAGAGAGAATATAACGCAACAAGTAATTGAAGAAATAACCCAAACTCTTTCACCAAATGAACACTTAGACTTAAATGGCGATTTAAGCCATTAAGGCGAGATTTTGAAGATAAATACATGATTACATAATTTTTGAAGAAATCCATGAGCTTTATTTTAAAAGAAAAATGAAATTTGGAGCACAAGTGGATTTCAAGTTATCGCTAATCAAAGTTTGCATTGGAAATGAAGAATTTATACAAACACTAATTATGAAGTTTTATTAAAAGCTTTGACATTGGCTAGAAATTACAGACGGGAAACCATTTGTTTGCTACTGAGAAGGATATCTCAAGGAAAATAGTTATATATTCATATGAATTTACTTTTCCATTTTTCGACCGAAGATTTAACCTGAGATCATGAAAGAGAGAATATAACGCAACAAGTAATTGAAGAAATAACCCAAACTCTTTCACCAAATGAACACTTAGACTTAAATGGCGATTTAAGCCATTAAGGCGAGATTTTGAAGATAAATACATGATTACATAATTTTTGAAGAAATCCATGAGCTTTATTTTAAAAGAAAAATGAAATTTGGAGCACAAGTGGATTTCAAGTTATCGCTAATCAAAGTTTGCATTGGAAATGAAGAATTCATACAAACACTAATTATGAAGTTTTATTAAAAGCTTTGACATTGGCTAGAAATTACAGACGGGAAACCATTTGTTTTTTGAATAAAAACAAAAATATATATATGTTCATTTATCTCCCAAATAAGGTTACTGCATATGTGGTGAAAAATGGAAGAATCATCAAGCTTTTACTTTTGAGACAAGATAAAATATACCAAACCACAGGTTTAATCTAATATGGATAAGCATACGTACACACATTCGCTGACTGTCCAAAATTCAGCAAATGAACACTTATACTTAAATGGCGATTTAAACCATTAAGGCGAGATTTTGAAGACAAATACATGATTACATAATTTTTGAAGAATTCCATGAGCTTTATTTTAAAAGAAAAATGAAATTTGGAGCACAAGTGGATTTCAAGTTATCGCTAATCAAAGTTTGCATTGGAAATGAAGAATTTATACAAACACTAATTATGAAGTTTTATTAAAAGCTTTGACATTGGCTAGAAATTACAGACGGGAAACCATTTGTTTGCTACTGAGAAGGATATCTCAAGGAAAATAGTTATATATTCATATGAATTTACTTTACCATTTTTCGACCGAAGATTTAACCTGAGATCATGAAAGAGAGAATATAACGCAACAAGTAATTGAAGAAATAACCCAAACTCTTTCACCAAATGAACACTTAGACTTAAATGGCGATTTAAGCCATTAAGGCGAGATTTTGAAGATAAATACATGATTACATAATTTTTGAAGAAATCCATGAGCTTTATTTTAAAAGAAAAATGAAATTTGGAGCACAAGTGGATTTCAAGTTATCGCTAATCAAAGTTTGCATTGGAAATGAAGAATTTATACAAACACTAATTATGAAGTTTTATTAAAAGCTTTGACATTGGCTAGAAATTACAGACGGGAAACCATTTGTTTGCTACTGAGAAGGATATCTCAAGGAAAATAGTTATATATTCATATGAATTTACTTTTCCATTTTTCGACCGAAGATTTAACCTGAGATCATGAAAGAGAGAATATAACGCAACAAGTAATTGAAGAAATAACCCAAACTCTTTCACCAAATGAACACTTAGACTTAAATGGCGATTTAAGCCATTAAGGCGAGATTTTGAAGATAAATACATGATTACATAATTTTTGAAGAAATCCATGAGCTTTATTTTAAAAGAAAAATGAAATTTGGAGCACAAGTGGATTTCAAGTTATCGCTAATCAAAGTTTGCATTGGAAATGAAGAATTCATACAAACACTAATTATGAAGTTTTATTAAAAGCTTTGACATTGGCTAGAAATTACAGACGGGAAACCATTTGTTTTTTGAATAAAAACAAAAATATATATATGTTCATTTATCTCCCAAATAAGGTTACTGCATATGTGGTGAAAAATGGAAGAATCATCAAGCTTTTACTTTTGAGACAAGATAAAATATACCAAACCACAGGTTTAATCTAATATGGATAAGCATACGTACACACATTCGCTGACTGTCCAAAATTCAGCAAATGAACACTTATACTTAAATGGCGATTTAAACCATTAAGGCGAGATTTTGAAGACAAATACATGATTACATAATTTTTGAAGAATTCCATGAGCTTTATTTTAAAAGAAAAATGAAATTTGGAGCACAAGTGGATTTCAAGTTATCGCTAATCAAAGTTTGCATTGGAAATGAAGAATTTATACAAACACTAATTATGAAGTTTTATTAAAAGCTTTGACATTGGCTAGAAATTACAGACGGGAAACCATTTGTTTGCTACTGAGAAGGATATCTCAAGGAAAATAGTTATATATTCATATGAATTTACTTTACCATTTTTCGACCGAAGATTTAACCTGAGATCATGAAAGAGAGAATATAACGCAACAAGTAATTGAAGAAATAACCCAAACTCTTTCACCAAATGAACACTTAGACTTAAATGGCGATTTAAGCCATTAAGGCGAGATTTTGAAGATAAATACATGATTACATAATTTTTGAAGAAATCCATGAGCTTTATTTTAAAAGAAAAATGAAATTTGGAGCACAAGTGGATTTCAAGTTATCGCTAATCAAAGTTTGCATTGGAAATGAAGAATTCATACAAACACTAATTATGAAGTTTTATTAAAAGCTTTGACATTGGCTAGAAATTACAGACGGGAAACCATTTGTTTTTTGAATAAAAACAAAAATATATATATGTTCATTTATCTCCCAAATAAGGTTACTGCATATGTGGTGAAAAATGGAAGAATCATCAAGCTTTTACTTTTGAGACAAGATAAAATATACCAAACCACAGGTTTAATCTAATATGGATAAGCATACGTACACACATTCGCTGACTGTCCAAAATTCAGCAAATGAACACTTATACTTAAATGGCGATTTAAACCATTAAGGCGAGATTTTGAAGACAAATACATGATTACATAATTTTTGAAGAATTCCATGAGCTTTATTTTAAAAGAAAAATGAAATTTGGAGCACAAGTGGATTTCAAGTTATCGCTAATCAAAGTTTGCATTGGAAATGAAGAATTTATACAAACACTAATTATGAAGTTTTATTAAAAGCTTTGACATTGGCTAGAAATTACAGACGGGAAACCATTTGTTTGCTACTGAGAAGGATATCTCAAGGAAAATAGTTATATATTCATATGAATTTACTTTACCATTTTTCGACCGAAGATTTAACCTGAGATCATGAAAGAGAGAATATAACGCAACAAGTAATTGAAGAAATAACCCAAACTCTTTCACCAAATGAACACTTAGACTTAAATGGCGATTTAAGCCATTAAGGCGAGATTTTGAAGATAAATACATGATTACATAATTTTTGAAGAAATCCATGAGCTTTATTTTAAAAGAAAAATGAAATTTGGAGCACAAGTGGATTTCAAGTTATCGCTAATCAAAGTTTGCATTGGAAATGAAGAATTCATACAAACACTAATTATGAAGTTTTATTAAAAGCTTTGACATTGGCTAGAAATTACAGACGGGAAACCATTTGTTTTTTGAATAAAAACAAAAATATATATATGTTCATTTATCTCCCAAATAAGGTTACTGCATATGTGGTGAAAAATGGAAGAATCATCAAGCTTTTACTTTTGAGACAAGATAAAATATACCAAACCACAGGTTTAATCTAATATGGATAAGCATACGTACACACATTCGCTGACTGTCCAAAATTCAGCAAATGAACACTTATACTTAAATGGCGATTTAAACCATTAAGGCGAGATTTTGAAGACAAATACATGATTACATAATTTTTGAAGAATTCCATGAGCTTTATTTTAAAAGAAAAATGAAATTTGGAGCACAAGTGGATTTCAAGTTATCGCTAATCAAAGTTTGCATTGGAAATGAAGAATTTATACAAACACTAATTATGAAGTTTTATTAAAAGCTTTGACATTGGCTAGAAATTACAGACGGGAAACCATTTGTTTGCTACTGAGAAGGATATCTCAAGGAAAATAGTTATATATTCATATGAATTTACTTTACCATTTTTCGACCGAAGATTTAACCTGAGATCATGAAAGAGAGAATATAACGCAACAAGTAATTGAAGAAATAACCCAAACTCTTTCACCAAATGAACACTTAGACTTAAATGGCGATTTAAGCCATTAAGGCGAGATTTTGAAGATAAATACATGATTACATAATTTTTGAAGAAATCCATGAGCTTTATTTTAAAAGAAAAATGAAATTTGGAGCACAAGTGGATTTCAAGTTATCGCTAATCAAAGTTTGCATTGGAAATGAAGAATTCATACAAACACTAATTATGAAGTTTTATTAAAAGCTTTGACATTGGCTAGAAATTACAGACGGGAAACCATTTGTTTTTTGAATAAAAACAAAAATATATATATGTTCATTTATCTCCCAAATAAGGTTACTGCATATGTGGTGAAAAATGGAAGAATCATCAAGCTTTTACTTTTGAGACAAGATAAAATATACCAAACCACAGGTTTAATCTAATATGGATAAGCATACGTACACACATTCGCTGACTGTCCAAAATTCAGCAAATGAACACTTATACTTAAATGGCGATTTAAACCATTAAGGCGAGATTTTGAAGACAAATACATGATTACATAATTTTTGAAGAATTCCATGAGCTTTATTTTAAAAGAAAAATGAAATTTGGAGCACAAGTGGATTTCAAGTTATCGCTAATCAAAGTTTGCATTGGAAATGAAGAATTTATACAAACACTAATTATGAAGTTTTATTAAAAGCTTTGACATTGGCTAGAAATTACAGACGGGAAACCATTTGTTTGCTACTGAGAAGGATATCTCAAGGAAAATAGTTATATATTCATATGAATTTACTTTACCATTTTTCGACCGAAGATTTAACCTGAGATCATGAAAGAGAGAATATAACGCAACAAGTAATTGAAGAAATAACCCAAACTCTTTCACCAAATGAACACTTAGACTTAAATGGCGATTTAAGCCATTAAGGCGAGATTTTGAAGATAAATACATGATTACATAATTTTTGAAGAAATCCATGAGCTTTATTTTAAAAGAAAAATGAAATTTGGAGCACAAGTGGATTTCAAGTTATCGCTAATCAAAGTTTGCATTGGAAATGAAGAATTCATACAAACACTAATTATGAAGTTTTATTAAAAGCTTTGACATTGGCTAGAAATTACAGACGGGAAACCATTTGTTTTTTGAATAAAAACAAAAATATATATATGTTCATTTATCTCCCAAATAAGGTTACTGCATATGTGGTGAAAAATGGAAGAATCATCAAGCTTTTACTTTTGAGACAAGATAAAATATACCAAACCACAGGTTTAATCTAATATGGATAAGCATACGTACACACATTCGCTGACTGTCCAAAATTCAGCAAATGAACACTTATACTTAAATGGCGATTTAAACCATTAAGGCGAGATTTTGAAGACAAATACATGATTACATAATTTTTGAAGAATTCCATGAGCTTTATTTTAAAAGAAAAATGAAATTTGGAGCACAAGTGGATTTCAAGTTATCGCTAATCAAAGTTTGCATTGGAAATGAAGAATTTATACAAACACTAATTATGAAGTTTTATTAAAAGCTTTGACATTGGCTAGAAATTACAGACGGGAAACCATTTGTTTGCTACTGAGAAGGATATCTCAAGGAAAATAGTTATATATTCATATGAATTTACTTTACCATTTTTCGACCGAAGATTTAACCTGAGATCATGAAAGAGAGAATATAACGCAACAAGTAATTGAAGAAATAACCCAAACTCTTTCACCAAATGAACACTTAGACTTAAATGGCGATTTAAGCCATTAAGGCGAGATTTTGAAGATAAATACATGATTACATAATTTTTGAAGAAATCCATGAGCTTTATTTTAAAAGAAAAATGAAATTTGGAGCACAAGTGGATTTCAAGTTATCGCTAATCAAAGTTTGCATTGGAAATGAAGAATTTATACAAACACTAATTATGAAGTTTTATTAAAAGCTTTGACATTGGCTAGAAATTACAGACGGGAAACCATTTGTTTGCTACTGAGAAGGATATCTCAAGGAAAATAGTTATATATTCATATGAATTTACTTTTCCATTTTTCGACCGAAGATTTAACCTGAGATCATGAAAGAGAGAATATAACGCAACAAGTAATTGAAGAAATAACCCAAACTCTTTCACCAAATGAACACTTAGACTTAAATGGCGATTTAAGCCATTAAGGCGAGATTTTGAAGATAAATACATGATTACATAATTTTTGAAGAAATCCATGAGCTTTATTTTAAAAGAAAAATGAAATTTGGAGCACAAGTGGATTTCAAGTTATCGCTAATCAAAGTTTGCATTGGAAATGAAGAATTCATACAAACACTAATTATGAAGTTTTATTAAAAGCTTTGACATTGGCTAGAAATTACAGACGGGAAACCATTTGTTTTTTGAATAAAAACAAAAATATATATATGTTCATTTATCTCCCAAATAAGGTTACTGCATATGTGGTGAAAAATGGAAGAATCATCAAGCTTTTACTTTTGAGACAAGATAAAATATACCAAACCACAGGTTTAATCTAATATGGATAAGCATACGTACACACATTCGCTGACTGTCCAAAATTCAGCAAATGAACACTTATACTTAAATGGCGATTTAAACCATTAAGGCGAGATTTTGAAGACAAATACATGATTACATAATTTTTGAAGAATTCCATGAGCTTTATTTTAAAAGAAAAATGAAATTTGGAGCACAAGTGGATTTCAAGTTATCGCTAATCAAAGTTTGCATTGGAAATGAAGAATTTATACAAACACTAATTATGAAGTTTTATTAAAAGCTTTGACATTGGCTAGAAATTACAGACGGGAAACCATTTGTTTGCTACTGAGAAGGATATCTCAAGGAAAATAGTTATATATTCATATGAATTTACTTTACCATTTTTCGACCGAAGATTTAACCTGAGATCATGAAAGAGAGAATATAACGCAACAAGTAATTGAAGAAATAACCCAAACTCTTTCACCAAATGAACACTTAGACTTAAATGGCGATTTAAGCCATTAAGGCGAGATTTTGAAGATAAATACATGATTACATAATTTTTGAAGAAATCCATGAGCTTTATTTTAAAAGAAAAATGAAATTTGGAGCACAAGTGGATTTCAAGTTATCGCTAATCAAAGTTTGCATTGGAAATGAAGAATTCATACAAACACTAATTATGAAGTTTTATTAAAAGCTTTGACATTGGCTAGAAATTACAGACGGGAAACCATTTGTTTTTTGAATAAAAACAAAAATATATATATGTTCATTTATCTCCCAAATAAGGTTACTGCATATGTGGTGAAAAATGGAAGAATCATCAAGCTTTTACTTTTGAGACAAGATAAAATATACCAAACCACAGGTTTAATCTAATATGGATAAGCATACGTACACACATTCGCTGACTGTCCAAAATTCAGCAAATGAACACTTATACTTAAATGGCGATTTAAACCATTAAGGCGAGATTTTGAAGACAAATACATGATTACATAATTTTTGAAGAATTCCATGAGCTTTATTTTAAAAGAAAAATGAAATTTGGAGCACAAGTGGATTTCAAGTTATCGCTAATCAAAGTTTGCATTGGAAATGAAGAATTTATACAAACACTAATTATGAAGTTTTATTAAAAGCTTTGACATTGGCTAGAAATTACAGACGGGAAACCATTTGTTTGCTACTGAGAAGGATATCTCAAGGAAAATAGTTATATATTCATATGAATTTACTTTACCATTTTTCGACCGAAGATTTAACCTGAGATCATGAAAGAGAGAATATAACGCAACAAGTAATTGAAGAAATAACCCAAACTCTTTCACCAAATGAACACTTAGACTTAAATGGCGATTTAAGCCATTAAGGCGAGATTTTGAAGATAAATACATGATTACATAATTTTTGAAGAAATCCATGAGCTTTATTTTAAAAGAAAAATGAAATTTGGAGCACAAGTGGATTTCAAGTTATCGCTAATCAAAGTTTGCATTGGAAATGAAGAATTTATACAAACACTAATTATGAAGTTTTATTAAAAGCTTTGACATTGGCTAGAAATTACAGACGGGAAACCATTTGTTTGCTACTGAGAAGGATATCTCAAGGAAAATAGTTATATATTCATATGAATTTACTTTTCCATTTTTCGACCGAAGATTTAACCTGAGATCATGAAAGAGAGAATATAACGCAACAAGTAATTGAAGAAATAACCCAAACTCTTTCACCAAATGAACACTTAGACTTAAATGGCGATTTAAGCCATTAAGGCGAGATTTTGAAGATAAATACATGATTACATAATTTTTGAAGAAATCCATGAGCTTTATTTTAAAAGAAAAATGAAATTTGGAGCACAAGTGGATTTCAAGTTATCGCTAATCAAAGTTTGCATTGGAAATGAAGAATTCATACAAACACTAATTATGAAGTTTTATTAAAAGCTTTGACATTGGCTAGAAATTACAGACGGGAAACCATTTGTTTTTTGAATAAAAACAAAAATATATATATGTTCATTTATCTCCCAAATAAGGTTACTGCATATGTGGTGAAAAATGGAAGAATCATCAAGCTTTTACTTTTGAGACAAGATAAAATATACCAAACCACAGGTTTAATCTAATATGGATAAGCATACGTACACACATTCGCTGACTGTCCAAAATTCAGCAAATGAACACTTATACTTAAATGGCGATTTAAACCATTAAGGCGAGATTTTGAAGACAAATACATGATTACATAATTTTTGAAGAATTCCATGAGCTTTATTTTAAAAGAAAAATGAAATTTGGAGCACAAGTGGATTTCAAGTTATCGCTAATCAAAGTTTGCATTGGAAATGAAGAATTTATACAAACACTAATTATGAAGTTTTATTAAAAGCTTTGACATTGGCTAGAAATTACAGACGGGAAACCATTTGTTTGCTACTGAGAAGGATATCTCAAGGAAAATAGTTATATATTCATATGAATTTACTTTTCCATTTTTCGACCGAAGATTTAACCTGAGATCATGAAAGAGAGAATATAACGCAACAAGTAATTGAAGAAATAACCCAAACTCTTTCACCAAATGAACACTTAGACTTAAATGGCGATTTAAGCCATTAAGGCGAGATTTTGAAGATAAATACATGATTACATAATTTTTGAAGAAATCCATGAGCTTTATTTTAAAAGAAAAATGAAATTTGGAGCACAAGTGGATTTCAAGTTATCGCTAATCAAAGTTTGCATTGGAAATGAAGAATTCATACAAACACTAATTATGAAGTTTTATTAAAAGCTTTGACATTGGCTAGAAATTACAGACGGGAAACCATTTGTTTTTTGAATAAAAACAAAAATATATATATGTTCATTTATCTCCCAAATAAGGTTACTGCATATGTGGTGAAAAATGGAAGAATCATCAAGCTTTTACTTTTGAGACAAGATAAAATATACCAAACCACAGGTTTAATCTAATATGGATAAGCATACGTACACACATTCGCTGACTGTCCAAAATTCAGCAAATGAACACTTATACTTAAATGGCGATTTAAACCATTAAGGCGAGATTTTGAAGACAAATACATGATTACATAATTTTTGAAGAATTCCATGGGCTTTATTTTAAAAGAAAAATGAAATTTGGAGCACAAGTGGATTTCAAGTTATCGCTAATCAAAGTTTGCATTGGAAATGAAGAATTTATACAAACACTAATTATGAAGTTTTATTAAAAGCTTTGACATTGGCTAGAAATTACAGACGGGAAACCATTTGTTTGCTACTGAGAAGGATATCTCAAGGAAAATAGTTATATATTCATATGAATTTACTTTTCCATTTTTCGACCGAAGATTTAACCTGAGATCATGAAAGAGAGAATATAACGCAACAAGTAATTGAAGAAATAACCCAAACTCTTTCACCAAATGAACACTTAGACTTAAATGGCGATTTAAGCCATTAAGGCGAGATTTTGAAGATAAATACATGATTACATAATTTTTGAAGAAATCCATGAGCTTTATTTTAAAAGAAAAATGAAATTTGGAGCACAAGTGGATTTCAAGTTATCGCTAATCAAAGTTTGCATTGGAAATGAAGAATTCATACAAACACTAATTATGAAGTTTTATTAAAAGCTTTGACATTGGCTAGAAATTACAGACGGGAAACCATTTGTTTTTTGAATAAAAACAAAAATATATATATGTTCATTTATCTCCCAAATAAGGTTACTGCATATGTGGTGAAAAATGGAAGAATCATCAAGCTTTTACTTTTGAGACAAGATAAAATATACCAAACCACAGGTTTAATCTAATATGGATAAGCATACGTACACACATTCGCTGACTGTCCAAAATTCAGCAAATGAACACTTATACTTAAATGGCGATTTAAACCATTAAGGCGAGATTTTGAAGACAAATACATGATTACATAATTTTTGAAGAATTCCATGAGCTTTATTTTAAAAGAAAAATGAAATTTGGAGCACAAGTGGATTTCAAGTTATCGCTAATCAAAGTTTGCATTGGAAATGAAGAATTTATACAAACACTAATTATGAAGTTTTATTAAAAGCTTTGACATTGGCTAGAAATTACAGACGGGAAACCATTTGTTTGCTACTGAGAAGGATATCTCAAGGAAAATAGTTATATATTCATATGAATTTACTTTTCCATTTTTCGACCGAAGATTTAACCTGAGATCATGAAAGAGAGAATATAACGCAACAAGTAATTGAAGAAATAACCCAAACTCTTTCACCAAATGAACACTTAGACTTAAATGGCGATTTAAGCCATTAAGGCGAGATTTTGAAGATAAATACATGATTACATAATTTTTGAAGAAATCCATGAGCTTTATTTTAAAAGAAAAATGAAATTTGGAGCACAAGTGGATTTCAAGTTATCGCTAATCAAAGTTTGCATTGGAAATGAAGAATTCATACAAACACTAATTATGAAGTTTTATTAAAAGCTTTGACATTGGCTAGAAATTACAGACGGGAAACCATTTTTTTTAATAAAAACAAAAATATATATATGTTCATTTATCTCCCAAATAAGGTTACTGCATATGTGGTGAAAAAATGGAAGAATCATCAAGCTTTTACTTTTGAGACAAGATAAAATATACCAAACCACAGGTTTAATCTAATATGGATAAGCATACGTACACACGACCGCTGACTGTCCAAAATTCAGCAAATGAACACTTATACTTAAATGGCGATTTAAACCATTAAGGCGAGATTTTGAAGACAAATACATGATTACATAATTTTTGAAGAATTCCATGAGCTTTATTTAAAAGAAAAATGAAATTTGGAGCACAAGTGGATTTCAAGTTATCGCTAATCAAAGTTTGCATTGGAAATGAAGAATTTATACAAACACTAATTATGAAGTTTTATTAAAAGCTTTGACATTGGCTAGAATATAAGACGGGAAACCATTTGTTTGCTACTGAGAAGGATATCTCAAGGAAAATAGTTATATATTCATATGAATTTACTTTTCCATTTTTCGACCGAAGATTTAACCTGAGATCATGAAAGAGAGAATATAACGCAACAAGTAATTGAAGAAATAACCCAAACTCTTTCACCAAATGAACACTTAGACTTAAATGGCGATTAAAGCCATTAAGGCGAGATTTTGAAGATAAATACATGATTACATAATTTTTGAAGAAATCCATGAGCTTTATTTTAAAAGAAAAATGAAATTTGGAGCACAAGTGGATTTCAAGTTATCGCTAATCAAAGTTTGCATTGGAAATGAAGAATTCATACAAACACTAATTATGAAGTTTTATTAAAAGCTTTGACATTGGCTAAAAATTACAGACGGGAAACCATTTGTTTTTTTAATAAAAACAAAAATATATATATGTTCATTTATCTCCCAAATAAGGTTACTGCATATGTGGTGAAAAAATGGAAGAATCATCAAGCTTTTACTTTTGAGACAAGATAAAATATACCAAACCACAGGTTTAATCTAATATGGATAAGCATACGTACACACGACCGCTGACTGTCCAAAATTCAGCAAATGAACACTTATACTTAAATGGCGATTTAAACCATTAAGGCGAGATTTTGAAGACAAATACATGATTACATAATTTTTGAAGAATTCCATGAGCTTTATTTTAAAAGAAAAATGAAATTTGGAGCACAAGTGGATTTCAAGTTATCGCTAATCAAAGTTTGCATTGGAAATGAAGAATTTATACAAACACTAATTATGAAGTTTTATTAAAAGCTTTGACATTGGCTAGAATATAAGACGGGAAACCATTTGTTTGCTACTGAGAAGGATATCTCAAGGAAAATAGTTATATATTCATATGAATTTACTTTTCCATTTTTCGACCGAAGATTTAACCTGAGATCATGAAAGAGAGAATATAACGCAACAAGTAATTGAAGAAATAACCCAAACTCTTTCACCAAATGAACACTTAGACTTAAATGGCGATTAAAGCCATTAAGGCGAGATTTTGAAGATAAATACATGATTACATAATTTTTGAAGAAATCCATGAGCTTTATTTAAAAGAAAAATGAAATTTGGAGCACAAGTGGATTTCAAGTTATCGCTAATCAAAGTTTGCATTGGAAATGAAGAATTCATACAAACACTAATATGAAGTTTTATTAAAAGCTTTGACATTGGCTAAAAATTACAGACGGGAAACCATTTGTTTTTTTAATAAAAACAAAAATATATATATGTTCATTTATCTCCCAAATAAGGTTACTGCATATGTGGTGAAAAAATGGAAGAATCATCAAGCTTTTACTTTTGAGACAAGATAAAATATACCAAACCACAGGTTTAATCTAATATGGATAAGCATACGTACACACGACCGCTGACTGTCCAAAATTCAGCAAATGAACACTTATACTTAAATGGCGATTTAAACCATTAAGGCGAGATTTTGAAGACAAATACATGATTACATAATTTTTGAAGAATTCCATGAGCTTTATTTTAAAAGAAAAATGAAATTTGGAGCACAAGTGGATTTCAAGTTATCGCTAATCAAAGTTTGCATTGGAAATGAAGAATTTATACAAACACTAATTATGAAGTTTTATTAAAAGCTTTGACATTGGCTAGAATATAAGACGGGAAACCATTTGTTTGCTACTGAGAAGGATATCTCAAGGAAAATAGTTATATATTCATATGAATTTACTTTTCCATTTTTCGACCGAAGATTTAACCTGAGATCATGAAAGAGAGAATATAACGCAAACAAGTAATTGAAGAAATAACCCAAACTCTTTCACCAAATGAACACTTAGACTTAAATGGCGATTAAAGCCATTAAGGCGAGATTTTGAAGATAAATACATGATTACATAATTTTTGAAGAAATCCATGAGCTTTATTTTAAAAGAAAAATGAAATTTGGAGCACAAGTGGATTTCAAGTTATCGCTAATCAAAGTTTGCATTGGAAATGAAGAATTCATACAAACACTAATTATGAAGTTTTATTAAAAGCTTTGACATTGGCTAAAAATTACAGACGGGAAACCATTTGTTTTTTTAATAAAAACAAAAATATATATATGTTCATTTATCTCCCAAATAAGGTTACTGCATATGTGGTGAAAAAATGGAAGAATCATCAAGCTTTTACTTTTGAGACAAGATAAAATATACCAAACCACAGGTTTAATCTAATATGGATAAGCATACGTACACACGACCGCTGACTGTCCAAAATTCAGCAAATGAACACTTATACTTAAATGGCGATTTAAACCATTAAGGCGAGATTTTGAAGACAAATACATGATTACATAATTTTTGAAGAATTCCATGAGCTTTATTTTAAAAGAAAAATGAAATTTGGAGCACAAGTGGATTTCAAGTTATCGCTAATCAAAGTTTGCATTGGAAATGAAGAATTTATACAAACACTAATTATGAAGTTTTATTAAAAGCTTTGACATTGGCTAGAATATAAGACGGGAAACCATTTGTTTGCTACTGAGAAGGATATCTCAAGGAAAATAGTTATATATTCATATGAATTTACTTTTCCATTTTTCGACCGAAGATTTAACCTGAGATCATGAAAGAGAGAATATAACGCAACAAGTAATTGAAGAAATAACCCAAACTCTTTCACCAAATGAACACTTAGACTTAAATGGCGATTAAAGCCATTAAGGCGAGATTTTGAAGATAAATACATGATTACATAATTTTTGAAGAAATCCATGAGCTTTATTTTAAAAGAAAAATGAAATTTGGAGCACAAGTGGATTTCAAGTTATCGCTAATCAAAGTTTGCATTGGAAATGAAGAATTCATACAAACACTAATTATGAAGTTTTATTAAAAGCTTTGACATTGGCTAAAAATTACAGACGGGAAACCCATTTGTTTTTTTAATAAAAACAAAAATATATATATGTTCATTTATCTCCCAAATAAGGTTACTGCATATGTGGTGAAAAAATGGAAGAATCATCAAGCTTTTACTTTTGAGACAAGATAAAATATACCAAACCACAGGTTTAATCTAATATGGATAAGCATACGTACACACGACCGCTGACTGTCCAAAATTCAGCAAATGAACACTTATACTTAAATGGCGATTTAAACCATTAAGGCGAGATTTTGAAGACAAATACATGATTACATAATTTTTGAAGAATTCCATGAGCTTTATTTTAAAAGAAAAATGAAATTTGGAGCACAAGTGGATTTCAAGTTATCGCTAATCAAAGTTTGCATTGGAAATGAAGAATTTATACAAACACTAATTATGAAGTTTTATTAAAAGCTTTGACATTGGCTAGAATATAAGACGGGAAACCATTTGTTTGCTACTGAGAAGGATATCTCAAGGAAAATAGTTATATATTCATATGAATTTACTTTTCCATTTTTCGACCGAAGATTTAACCTGAGATCATGAAAGAGAGAATATAACGCAACAAGTAATTGAAGAAATAACCCAAACTCTTTCACCAAATGAACACTTAGACTTAAATGGCGATTAAAGCCATTAAGGCGAGATTTTGAAGATAAATACATGATTACATAATTTTTGAAGAAATCCATGAGCTTTATTTTAAAAGAAAAATGAAATTTGGAGCACAAGTGGATTTCAAGTTATCGCTAATCAAAGTTTGCATTGGAAATGAAGAATTCATACAAACACTAATTATGAAGTTTTATTAAAAGCTTTGACATTGGCTAAAAATTACAGACGGGAAACCATTTGTTTTTTTAATAAAAACAAAAATATATATATGTTCATTTATCTCCCAAATAAGGTTACTGCATATGTGGTGAAAAAATGGAAGAATCATCAAGCTTTTACTTTTGAGACAAGATAAAATATACCAAACCACAGGTTTAATCTAATATGGATAAGCATACGTACACACGACCGCTGACTGTCCAAAATTCAGCAAATGAACACTTATACTTAAATGGCGATTTAAACCATTAAGGCGAGATTTTGAAGACAAATACATGATTACATAATTTTTGAAGAATTCCATGAGCTTTATTTTAAAAGAAAAATGAAATTTGGAGCACAAGTGGATTTCAAGTTATCGCTAATCAAAGTTTGCATTGGAAATGAAGAATTTATACAAACACTAATTATGAAGTTTTATTAAAAGCTTTGACATTGGCTAGAATATAAGACGGGAAACCATTTGTTTGCTACTGAGAAGGATATCTCAAGGAAAATAGTTATATATTCATATGAATTTACTTTTCCATTTTTCGACCGAAGATTTAACCTGAGATCATGAAAGAGAGAATATAACGCAACAAGTAATTGAAGAAATAACCCAAACTCTTTCACCAAATGAACACTTAGACTTAAATGGCGATTAAAGCCATTAAGGCGAGATTTTGAAGATAAATACATGATTACATAATTTTTGAAGAAATCCATGAGCTTTATTTTAAAAGAAAAATGAAATTTGGAGCACAAGTGGATTTCAAGTTATCGCTAATCAAAGTTTGCATTGGAAATGAAGAATTCATACAAACACTAATTATGAAGTTTTATTAAAAGCTTTGACATTGGCTAAAAATTACAGACGGGAAACCATTTGTTTTTTTAATAAAAACAAAAATATATATATGTTCATTTATCTCCCAAATAAGGTTACTGCATATGTGGTGAAAAAATGGAAGAATCATCAAGCTTTTACTTTTGAGACAAGATAAAATATACCAAACCACAGGTTTAATCTAATATGGATAAGCATACGTACACACGACCGCTGACTGTCCAAAATTCAGCAAATGAACACTTATACTTAAATGGCGATTTAAACCATTAAGGCGAGATTTTGAAGACAAATACATGATTACATAATTTTTGAAGAATTCCATGAGCTTTATTTTAAAAGAAAAATGAAATTTGGAGCACAAGTGGATTTCAAGTTATCGCTAATCAAAGTTTGCATTGGAAATGAAGAATTTATACAAACACTAATTATGAAGTTTTATTAAAAGCTTTGACATTGGCTAGAATATAAGACGGGAAACCATTTGTTTGCTACTGAGAAGGATATCTCAAGGAAAATAGTTATATATTCATATGAATTTACTTTTCCATTTTTCGACCGAAGATTTAACCTGAGATCATGAAAGAGAGAATATAACGCAACAAGTAATTGAAGAAATAACCCAAACTCTTTCACCAAATGAACACTTAGACTTAAATGGCGATTAAAGCCATTAAGGCGAGATTTTGAAGATAAATACATGATTACATAATTTTTGAAGAAATCCATGAGCTTTATTTTAAAAGAAAAATGAAATTTGGAGCACAAGTGGATTTCAAGTTATCGCTAATCAAAGTTTGCATTGGAAATGAAGAATTCATACAAACACTAATTATGAAGTTTTATTAAAAGCTTTGACATTGGCTAAAAATTACAGACGGGAAACCATTTGTTTTTTTAATAAAAACAAAAATATATATATGTTCATTTATCTCCCAAATAAGGTTACTGCATATGTGGTGAAAAAATGGAAGAATCATCAAGCTTTTACTTTTGAGACAAGATAAAATATACCAAACCACAGGTTTAATCTAATATGGATAAGCATACGTACACACGACCGCTGACTGTCCAAAATTCAGCAAATGAACACTTATACTTAAATGGCGATTTAAACCATTAAGGCGAGATTTTGAAGACAATACATGATTACATAATTTTTGAAGAATTCCATGAGCTTTATTTTAAAAGAAAAATGAAATTTGGAGCACAAGTGGATTTCAAGTTATCGCTAATCAAAGTTTGCATTGGAAATGAAGAATTTATACAAACACTAATTATGAAGTTTTATTAAAAGCTTTGACATTGGCTAGAATATAAGACGGGAAACCATTTGTTTGCTACTGAGAAGGATATCTCAAGGAAAATAGTTATATATTCATATGAATTTACTTTTCCATTTTTCGACCGAAGATTTAACCTGAGATCATGAAAGAGAGAATATAACGCAACAAGTAATTGAAGAAATAACCCAAACTCTTTCACCAAATGAACACTTAGACTTAAATGGCGATTAAAGCCATTAAGGCGAGATTTTGAAGATAAATACATGATTACATAATTTTTGAAGAAATCCATGAGCTTTATTTTAAAAGAAAAATGAAATTTGGAGCACAAGTGGATTTCAAGTTATCGCTAATCAAAGTTTGCATTGGAAATGAAGAATTCATACAAACACTAATTATGAAGTTTTATTAAAAGCTTTGACATTGGCTAAAAATTACAGACGGGAAACCATTTGTTTTTTTAATAAAAACAAAAATATATATATGTTCATTTATCTCCCAAATAAGGTTACTGCATATGTGGTGAAAAAATGGAAGAATCATCAAGCTTTTACTTTTGAGACAAGATAAAATATACCAAACCACAGGTTTAATCTAATATGGATAAGCATACGTACACACGACCGCTGACTGTCCAAAATTCAGCAAATGAACACTTATACTTAAATGGCGATTTAAACCATTAAGGCGAGATTTTGAAGACAAATACATGATTACATAATTTTTGAAGAATTCCATGAGCTTTATTTTAAAAGAAAAATGAAATTTGGAGCACAAGTGGATTTCAAGTTATCGCTAATCAAAGTTTGCATTGGAAATGAAGAATTTATACAAACACTAATTATGAAGTTTTATTAAAAGCTTTGACATTGGCTAGAATATAAGACGGGAAACCATTTGTTTGCTACTGAGAAGGATATCTCAAGGAAAATAGTTATATATTCATATGAATTTACTTTTCCATTTTTCGACCGAAGATTTAACCTGAGATCATGAAAGAGAGAATATAACGCAACAAGTAATTGAAGAAATAACCCAAACTCTTTCACCAAATGAACACTTAGACTTAAATGGCGATTAAAGCCATTAAGGCGAGATTTTGAAGATAAATACATGATTACATAATTTTTGAAGAAATCCATGAGCTTTATTTTAAAAGAAAAATGAAATTTGGAGCACAAGTGGATTTCAAGTTATCGCTAATCAAAGTTTGCATTGGAAATGAAGAATTCATACAAACACTAATTATGAAGTTTTATTAAAAGCTTTGACATTGGCTAAAAATTACAGACGGGAAACCATTTGTTTTTTTAATAAAAACAAAAATATATATATGTTCATTTATCTCCCAAATAAGGTTACTGCATATGTGGTGAAAAAATGGAAGAATCATCAAGCTTTTACTTTTGAGACAAGATAAAATATACCAAACCACAGGTTTAATCTAATATGGATAAGCATACGTACACACGACCGCTGACTGTCCAAAATTCAGCAAATGAACACTTATACTTAAATGGCGATTTAAACCATTAAGGCGAGATTTTGAAGACAAATACATGATTACATAATTTTTGAAGAATTCCATGAGCTTTATTTTAAAAGAAAAATGAAATTTGGAGCACAAGTGGATTTCAAGTTATCGCTAATCAAAGTTTGCATTGGAAATGAAGAATTTATACAAACACTAATTATGAAGTTTTATTAAAAGCTTTGACATTGGCTAGAATATAAGACGGGAAACCATTTGTTTGCTACTGAGAAGGATATCTCAAGGAAAATAGTTATATATTCATATGAATTTACTTTTCCATTTTTCGACCGAAGATTTAACCTGAGATCATGAAAGAGAGAATATAACGCAACAAGTAATTGAAGAAATAACCCAAACTCTTTCACCAAATGAACACTTAGACTTAAATGGCGATTAAAGCCATTAAGGCGAGATTTTGAAGATAAATACATGATTACATAATTTTTGAAGAAATCCATGAGCTTTATTTTAAAAGAAAAATGAAATTTGGAGCACAAGTGGATTTCAAGTTATCGCTAATCAAAGTTTGCATTGGAAATGAAGAATTCATACAAACACTAATTATGAAGTTTTATTAAAAGCTTTGACATTGGCTAAAAATTACAGACGGGAAACCATTTGTTTTTTTAATAAAAACAAAAATATATATATGTTCATTTATCTCCCAAATAAGGTTACTGCATATGTGGTGAAAAAATGGAAGAATCATCAAGCTTTTACTTTTGAGACAAGATAAAATATACCAAACCACAGGTTTAATCTAATATGGATAAGCATACGTACACACGACCGCTGACTGTCCAAAATTCAGCAAATGAACACTTATACTTAAATGGCGATTTAAACCATTAAGGCGAGATTTTGAAGACAAATACATGATTACATAATTTTTGAAGAATTCCATGAGCTTTATTTTAAAAGAAAAATGAAATTTGGAGCACAAGTGGATTTCAAGTTATCGCTAATCAAAGTTTGCATTGGAAATGAAGAATTTATACAAACACTAATTATGAAGTTTTATTAAAAGCTTTGACATTGGCTAGAATATAAGACGGGAAACCATTTGTTTGCTACTGAGAAGGATATCTCAAGGAAAATAGTTATATATTCATATGAATTTACTTTTCCATTTTTCGACCGAAGATTTAACCTGAGATCATGAAAGAGAGAATATAACGCAACAAGTAATTGAAGAAATAACCCAAACTCTTTCACCAAATGAACACTTAGACTTAAATGGCGATTAAAGCCATTAAGGCGAGATTTTGAAGATAAATACATGATTACATAATTTTTGAAGAAATCCATGAGCTTTATTTTAAAAGAAAAATGAAATTTGGAGCACAAGTGGATTTCAAGTTATCGCTAATCAAAGTTTGCATTGGAAATGAAGAATTCATACAAACACTAATTATGAAGTTTTATTAAAAGCTTTGACATTGGCTAAAAATTACAGACGGGAAACCATTTGTTTTTTTAATAAAAACAAAAATATATATATGTTCATTTATCTCCCAAATAAGGTTACTGCATATGTGGTGAAAAAATGGAAAAGAATCATCAAGCTTTTACTTTTGAGACAAGATAAAATATACCAAACCACAGGTTTAATCTAATATGGATAAGCATACGTACACACGACCGCTGACTGTCCAAAATTCAGCAAATGAACACTTATACTTAAATGGCGATTTAAACCATTAAGGCGAGATTTTGAAGACAAATACATGATTACATAATTTTTGAAGAATTCCATGAGCTTTATTTTAAAAGAAAAATGAAATTTGGAGCACAAGTGGATTTCAAGTTATCGCTAATCAAAGTTTGCATTGGAAATGAAGAATTTATACAAACACTAATTATGAAGTTTTATTAAAAGCTTTGACATTGGCTAGAATATAAGACGGGAAACCATTTGTTTGCTACTGAGAAGGATATCTCAAGGAAAATAGTTATATATTCATATGAATTTACTTTTCCATTTTTCGACCGAAGATTTAACCTGAGATCATGAAAGAGAGAATATAACGCAACAAGTAATTGAAGAAATAACCCAAACTCTTTCACCAAATGAACACTTAGACTTAAATGGCGATTAAAGCCATTAAGGCGAGATTTTGAAGATAAATACATGATTACATAATTTTTGAAGAAATCCATGAGCTTTATTTTAAAAGAAAAATGAAATTTGGAGCACAAGTGGATTTCAAGTTATCGCTAATCAAAGTTTGCATTGGAAATGAAGAATTCATACAAACACTAATTATGAAGTTTTATTAAAAGCTTTGACATTGGCTAAAAATTACAGACGGGAAACCATTTGTTTTTTTAATAAAAACAAAAATATATATATGTTCATTTATCTCCCAAATAAGGTTACTGCATATGTGGTGAAAAAATGGAAGAATCATCAAGCTTTTACTTTTGAGACAAGATAAAATATACCAAACCACAGGTTTAATCTAATATGGATAAGCATACGTACACACGACCGCTGACTGTCCAAAATTCAGCAAATGAACACTTATACTTAAATGGCGATTTAAACCATTAAGGCGAGATTTTGAAGACAAATACATGATTACATAATTTTTGAAGAATTCCATGAGCTTTATTTTAAAAGAAAAATGAAATTTGGAGCACAAGTGGATTTCAAGTTATCGCTAATCAAAGTTTGCATTGGAAATGAAGAATTTATACAAACACTAATTATGAAGTTTTATTAAAAGCTTTGACATTGGCTAGAATATAAGACGGGAAACCATTTGTTTGCTACTGAGAAGGATATCTCAAGGAAAATAGTTATATATTCATATGAATTTACTTTTCCATTTTTCGACCGAAGATTTAACCTGAGATCATGAAAGAGAGAATATAACGCAACAAGTAATTGAAGAAATAACCCAAACTCTTTCACCAAATGAACACTTAGACTTAAATGGCGATTAAAGCCATTAAGGCGAGATTTTGAAGATAAATACATGATTACATAATTTTTGAAGAAATCCATGAGCTTTATTTTAAAAGAAAAATGAAATTTGGAGCACAAGTGGATTTCAAGTTATCGCTAATCAAAGTTTGCATTGGAAATGAAGAATTCATACAAACACTAATTATGAAGTTTTATTAAAAGCTTTGACATTGGCTAAAAATTACAGACGGGAAACCATTTGTTTTTTTAATAAAAACAAAAATATATATATGTTCATTTATCTCCCAAATAAGGTTACTGCATATGTGGTGAAAAAATGGAAGAATCATCAAGCTTTTACTTTTGAGACAAGATAAAATATACCAAACCACAGGTTTAATCTAATATGGATAAGCATACGTACACACGACCGCTGACTGTCCAAAATTCAGCAAATGAACACTTATACTTAAATGGCGATTTAAACCATTAAGGCGAGATTTTGAAGACAAATACATGATTACATAATTTTTGAAGAATTCCATGAGCTTTATTTTAAAAGAAAAATGAAATTTGGAGCACAAGTGGATTTCAAGTTATCGCTAATCAAAGTTTGCATTGGAAATGAAGAATTTATACAAACACTAATTATGAAGTTTTATTAAAAGCTTTGACATTGGCTAGAATATAAGACGGGAAACCATTTGTTTGCTACTGAGAAGGATATCTCAAGGAAAATAGTTATATATTCATATGAATTTACTTTTCCATTTTTCGACCGAAGATTTAACCTGAGATCATGAAAGAGAGAATATAACGCAACAAGTAATTGAAGAAATAACCCAAACTCTTTCACCAAATGAACACTTAGACTTAAATGGCGATTAAAGCCATTAAGGCGAGATTTTGAAGATAAATACATGATTACATAATTTTTGAAGAAATCCATGAGCTTTATTTTAAAAGAAAAATGAAATTTGGAGCACAAGTGGATTTCAAGTTATCGCTAATCAAAGTTTGCATTGGAAATGAAGAATTCATACAAACACTAATTATGAAGTTTTATTAAAAGCTTTGACATTGGCTAAAAATTACAGACGGGAAACCATTTGTTTTTTTAATAAAAACAAAAATATATATATGTTCATTTATCTCCCAAATAAGGTTACTGCATATGTGGTGAAAAAATGGAAGAATCATCAAGCTTTTACTTTTGAGACAAGATAAAATATACCAAACCACAGGTTTAATCTAATATGGATAAGCATACGTACACACGACCGCTGACTGTCCAAAATTCAGCAAATGAACACTTATACTTAAATGGCGATTTAAACCATTAAGGCGAGATTTTGAAGACAAATACATGATTACATAATTTTTGAAGAA